>NC_056747.1:1247522695-1247527695 GCF_019279795.1 Protopterus annectens | reverse complement strand
GGGAAGGGGACAACATACCCTGCAAATGTCTATCAGTATGTACGGATGAGCTTGCACATTGCCTTAACATTAAAGTTTTATCAAAGATACTGTTTCCAGCCAATAGAGTAGATTAAAACAGAGAATCATTCTTACAAAAAAAAAAAAAAAAAAGCTGCATAAATGTATTCCTATCTGTCAGTTTACTAGCTGTGAGGAGGATTTTTGATATTAACAGACAAACAGAGAAGTTCATTTCAATATTATGCTGTAAGTATTCTTTTAAGAGAAAGAATTTTGGTAATAATATGCATCTGACCACCTCGCATACCTGTGCTGATATGTACACTAAATATTAAATACCAGTACCCTGTCTTTAGCATTCCTGGCATCAGCAATGTGCTCTGAAGTATAAAATAAAAAAAATCTGGCTTTGTAGAGATTAGCATCAGGCTTGAACAGTTCTTGAATCAAACAATTAAATGTGATTGCAAACCTGGTCTTCTGGCACAGAGGGATGGAGCCCTAAGTGTAAACTAGGCCACGAGGGTTAGTTGGTGGCTCTGGCACTGGAAAAGCCAGGAAGGGAGGAGGAGGAGTGAAGGAACATGGCCTGTTCACCTCTGCTGAGGAGGTGGGTGGGGTTGTGAGTACTTTGAAACACAACGGGTGGTATGATCTCCCTGACTAAGAAGACCACCACCTGTGCCTCTGTGAAGCAGGAAGACTGCTTGAAGGGAGTACTCCTTGCAGACATGAGGGGATACCCATCAATGACAGCTCACTGTACGTCTCCTCCCTTCAATTTGCCAGGTGCACAAGGTTAGGGATGGGATGAAATGGAAAATCCTCAAAGTACCCCTGATGGCTTCCTGGATGATAACCCTTCTGAAAGGAACAAATGGGTTGCTGGACTGAGACAGGGTCAAATAGTCAAGAGGCAGGGGGAGCAAAAAGTTGCAAATAAATAAATGTGACAGTATGGAATGACTCAGACAACCAATCATAACCTAATAACTAATGAGGCTTTCAGAATGAGTTGTGATCTGGCTCCAGTTAAAGTAAAAGGATACTTTTCTTGGTGACTTTTTCAAACAGCTTTCTTTAACTTACTTAGCTATTTTATTATGGACTCAGTATACAGTCTTCTACCTCCCACTTAAGCTCTCACCTCTGGTGAATTCATCTACCAGGTGACTACCAGAACATATCCTCTTTGCATGTTTTCATATTACATACAATGGGTGTAAATCAAAAAGGAATGCTGTAGCAGACAATGCAAGACTGTGCTAAGGATTACAAATACAATGTCCCTGCCTGAGTCTGAAAATGGTCCATGGAGATCAGTGCTCTATTCCGGAAAACAAATACAAAATAAATAAATACTACTCACCTGAAATGCTTAATGCAGAAAAAATATTCAAAAATAATCTCACCATGATGGAGTTTGGTGATATAATACAAGACTCCTTACTCAACAGATTTCCACTAATTCACAGTGCTAAAGTATGACGTTATGCTCAGCAGACTGGCAGCTCCATGGTATAGAGGGATAAGGTCCTGAATGCAACCCAAAAGGTGTTGAAAGAGCTGGTTAGGGAGAGGGGGACTGAGAAGATGATGTCAAATCAACCATCTTGGGAGTGGCAGTTTGCTGGACCCAGTGTGCACTGATGACTCGTAGTGAATGCTAGGAATACTGCTTCCGCTGGAACTGAGTCAAGTCAGAGGTTGGATTTTGCTGGGTCCAGTGTGCTGGTGTCCCTAGTGAATGCTAGGAATACTGCATCACATGGAACTGGGTTAATAGGTAGTGGGAGTTTGCTGGACCCAGTGAGTGCTGGTGTCCCTTAGTGAAAGCTAGGAATAATGCCTCAGTTTTGCGGAGCTGCTCCGAGTTTGACAACTTACCAAAGACCTGGAATGAAGTTAAACTAAATCTAAGGCATCCACTGAGATCTGCAAAAAATAAGTATATTTAAAGCTTGCGTTGCACTTTTTGAACTGTTTACTGCTGAACTGCTGTTCCATTTTTACTTTTATTGCTACTTTAACTGTTATGTCCTGCACTTTGAAATCTTAGTACTACTGTAGCACAAAGCACAGGCTAGATTCAGATCTGCAGAATCTAGGCTGTTTGGATATATTGAGCACGAAAACCAGCCATCCTACATTAAGAGGGCCCTCCCGCACCCTTGTGGCAGAAGTTTTCAGCCTAGGACAAATCTCAGTTGGGGATTATTGGTAAAAGGCGCAGTTTTGCGCTCTCCTATTGGCTAGTTAGTGTTACAACTGTTTAATTGTATTTAAGCACTGCATTTGCGTGGTTTTGCACTCAGTTTGGAGGAGCTGCTCCAACTTTGGTAACTTAGCCAGAGACCCGGAGTGAATGTAAACTAAATCAGGGACATCCACTGAAATCTGCAAAAAATAAGTGTATTTAAAGCTAGCAATTCACTTTTTGAATGGTTTTCTGCTGAATTGCTGTTCTATTTTTTACTTTTGTTGTTGCTTTGTTATTTCCTGCACTTTGAAATTCTAGTATTACTGTCTCTCATAGTATAGGCTAGATTTAGATCTGCTGAATCTAGGTTGTTTGGATATAGTGAGCACTAAACCAACCATCCTATATTAAGAGGGCCCTCCTGCACCTTTGTGGCAGACATGTGCAGCACAGAACATATCTGAGTTGGGGACTGTTAGTAAAAGCTTTAGTTTTGGGCTCTCTCATTGGCTAGTTAGTGTTACAACCATGTTTGCGTGTAGATGCACCCCCTGCAATGAGATTCAGCACTGCCATGTATAGGCGCAAATGCTTAGAAAGACAAATTTTCCATAGATAACTGCTAGAGAATCCTCCTAAGTTTCTATGCTTCTCAGCACTCAACACAGTTGTGCACTGCTGCCTGGACAGCAACTCAGGTGTGCATTTTGAGGAAATGACACAGGTTTCTACTCCTAAACCTCCACACAGATTAACTGATTTTACTAGTCCTACAACAGAACTTAGTCCATCTAGCCCATCCCCCTATTTACTACTGAATACACTTGGCATAATGAACACACAGTTTCCCATCATTTCTCCAGCCAGCCTGATTTACATGAGCATCCTGAGGCAATGTAGCAGCTGCCTCATGTACACTGACAACTATTACTCCTAAAACATACAAATACAATATGTGAGAGATGTATCTATGCTATGAATCTGGAACCAATGCTCTCTCTCTCTCTTTCTCTCAAGTAACAACAAACCAGATATGAAACAGGTCATCAGCACACATACTTCACATCTTCCACAAACCAACTGCACAACACATAAACCCATATATGTGGAGGTACTCGCCAGAAGTTTACCAAAACAGCAGAGACCTCGCAAGTGCAAACCTGCTGCACACAAATCAGTCTCAACAGAATCCACTGCATATAAAAACAAACATATCAGTGTCTCACCCAATAAGCCCCAAGGCAAAACATCTCAAAACCAAATGTCTTGGTCACAGGTAACTCCCCAGTGAGACACACAGATTTCCCCCTCACCAGGCTGGACAAGGAGAAGGTCACGATCAGCTGCTTATCAGGTACCAGGATCCGCCAAATCATGCACACACTCAAGTCTCTCAATAACAAGCACTGTTATGACTCTGTCATAGTCCATGTTGGAGTGAATGACTTGAGACGTACCTCACTGGACTATATGAAGAGATACATGACTGAGCTTTCAGATTATGTGTCCCAGAAAGGTATGTCCCTAGCCTCAGTAGCATTCTACCTTCACTCAGGATGATGCCTCAATAATGATCAACTTCAACAATTGGCTTAGCTTCTGGTGTCATTCCAGGGGGATCCTGTATTTGTCAGTCTCAGATGATATGGTTGACAGACCACGCTGCTTTGCCAGAGATGATCTTCACATGTCACTTCCTGGCTTCCAGTCATTAGCATAGGTACTTTCCTCCCCCATTGTGCTTTTTAGGCAATGTCATAAGAACACAATTCCTGATGTAAAAATGTCCTCTGGAGACAAACTCAAGGTTATGCTGCTTAATGCTAGCAGTCTAAATCATAAACTGCATTCTCTGGAAACACCCCTTAGTCTGGAAGATGCCAATGTTTGTGCAGTCACAGAGACATGGTTCAAGGCTGCAGACAGTACACCGGCCATGCAAGGCTACAATGCCTTCCACACATTCAGACCACAAAATGAATGTGAGAGAACCAAAGGAGAAGGTGTATCCCTCTTCATTAAAGACAAATTCACCTCCAGGCTGGTTAAACAGTATGACTCCCTAAAGTTACTCCAAGTCCAACTAAGTGTAGAAAGACCCCCCCCCACATCACTGTTAGCTATAGGTCCCCCACCATGAACCAAGAACACCACATTGCCTACCTGGACCTACTTGAGTCACTCACAGTACAGCCAAACACCCTGGTCAAGGTTGACTTTAACTATCCTTCCATCGAGTGGGAAACATATGAGCACAAACATGCCTAAATGTTCTGGAACAGATAGTCTGCACCCCCACAAGGGGCTCTAATGTCCTTGACCTAGTACTCACCAATATGTGGAATTGCTGCACCACCCCATGTGTGGGACCCTCCCTGGTAAAGTCCAATCATAAATCAGTTTCATTTGAAGTAATGATCGTACCTGGCCACCCCGCAGGAGCAAAAAGGTTGAAAAATTTCTGCAAAGCAAACTATAGCCTCCTAAACAATGGCATAAATAGTTTCAACCCTCCTGCCATCACTGACAGCAATGACTCCTATACTGAAGTGTATACAAGTGTCCTGTATAAACACCTATACAAATGTATACAGTCAGAAGTCCTTAAATGGATCGAAACAAAGTCCTCACAAGAAAACAAGCAATCCTGGTGGACGTCTAGCATAATTAGGTTACACAACAAGAGAAAGAAACTGCTATCAAAGAATAAGGGGGAATTGTCTCAGCAGAAGAAGAACACCCTCCACAGCTTAAACAAGCAAATTAGACATCTTGTAAAGTCCTCTAATGCTAATTA
>NC_056747.1:1247395195-1247517695 GCF_019279795.1 Protopterus annectens | reverse complement strand
ATCCACCCCTACCATACCTCACACCATAATTATTTCTGCAATGCATCTTAATCTAACTCTCTCTCACAGTAATCCTTCTCTCTTATCTCTCATTTAACCCCCTGCCTCTTCTAGGTTCATAGGTAAGTACTAGGCTATCTGCCCGAGGGCATCTATAAGCCCAGCCAGAATGTGTTGGCTTTCGCCACCTCCTTAGATTAGTCCCCTGTGCCTCAGTCCATCAGAGCCATTAGTTGCCTGTGCCTCAGTCCATCAGAGCCACCCTGTGCCTCTGCCTTCTACTACTTCTATATTCATTCACTTCCCCCAACATTAAACGTCTTGCTAAATGTCTACCCTATTACTTACGTATTAAAAAGCTCTGCTGGCTGCATGCCGATTTAAAGCTGTCTGATTTGTTTGACCTTGATCTCTACAAAACATTCACAAATGTTAACGATCCCTTATACACATGCCAAGTAAACCTTCGTCTGATTGCACGTAAGTTTGTTCTACTAATATATGCCTACACTGTATATGTTTGTATTTTAATATCTTGTTACAGTTCTTTCTTTAAACATTATCTGTACTTTATGATTGTACTTTAATTGTGGAGCTCTTCTCCCTGGGCCTCCACTGAAAATGGGTTCCTCACCCAGCTGCACTTTCTCTGTCACCAAATGTCAATAAATAAATAAATAATAAATACTATTCTGGCTACCTTTTAGGCTAGTCTTCATGAGTGGGAAAAAACTCAAACTTACAAACAGCTTATCATGTACGATCCTGTTCGATTTATAAGGTGGGTGCTATTAAGTGGCTGTATAGCTTAGTGAGAACATTTCAATGAGTCTGCTTTACAGTGTGCATGGTGTACATGGCCAGACCGCTTATGGCTCCTGTGACCTCATGTCTAATATTGCTCCTATGTTCTGACTTTGTTCTAGAGAAAGATGATTTGACAGACCTAATGACATCTCAGAATCTGACTGGACAAAATTTGGGTTCCATTCCATTTCACATTTCATGCTCCTCGGCCACTTCAGCTACAGTGTTAAATAATGAGCTATGCGCTGCTTTAACTTAGATGTCATCAACAGACTGGGGGTTCACTTCTCCTACCAGGGTATTTATACAGTACCCATTGCCTGCACATAGATGCCCTAGTGGGGAGTACGGCCCATCAATAATCCACACCATGGATGTCTGTGGGTCTTTCATGTTGTCCTCTGTGGTGAGAAGCAGCACTCCATCTTATTGCTGAAATATGACCTTCACAACAGAACCATCTGGGGTTACCTAAGGCATGGACAATGCTGCGTTCTTAACATCATGCTTTCTGCCTTACCTCCTCACCTACCTTTTTAGGTGTCAAGGAGGTGGAACTGCCTAAGTGCCTACACTGCTTCTATAGGAGTTCCAGCTACAGCAGCCTGCATAATTTTTCAAGGAGGCTTCAGAGTTGCTCTCATGTCATGCTTAACTTGCTGATTCATTACATCTGCTTCCAGTGCAGTGTCAGGGTGGAGTGTGACCTTTTACTTTTTCTTCCACTTCCTGGGCAAAGTCACAGATCTAGCCTTACATTTTTTCTGCCATGATTTTCATGCAGCACCGAGAGTTTCTGCCACTACAGGAATGCTCATGGTGATGGGTGTAGCTATCTACAAGTGATTTATTTTTACTATGCTGTGATGATAGTGTCAAATAATGTTGACAGCACTCACTGCAGCGAACCAGCACTCAGCATCTCCTCTGCTGTTGTTCTCTTCTTCCATTCTGTACCTTTTCAAATTCCGCACCTAACAATGCCCAGTCCCGCAAGCCTAAAATAACTCTGACATTGTCAATGCTGCTGAAGTTTGAAACTCTGCATCACTGTAATATCATCTCATAAGTCTCCTTTCTCACAGCTTTTTTTCCTGTCTGAATGGCCCACCACAGACTCCTTTAAAAGTGCACTGTGTGCATTTTGGACATGCATACTTCTCATTAGGAAAGCATGGACTATTTGGTGACATCCAACACCTGTTCTCCTCAACCAGCTTATCCAGATGAACTGGTTGTTGACCAGGAGTTTGTTCATTACAACATACCAGATTCAATTATTTTCAGAGGCAATTTAATTGAGTTTCTCAATTTCTAACAAGTACAGAATGACAGAATCAAACATGAGAGCTAAGTCTCTGTGCTAAACTACAACATTCACTATTAGACAGATTATTTTTCTGTCTCACAGTTCCTCACTTATTTCCTTTAAATACTGTTTAAACAGCTAATGAATAATGCTACCAGCCTGCAGGGTGACATGGTACTGTGGTAATGTTTTATTTTATCATAGCTCACAAAATAATGAAATATATTACATAACAGTGGTGGCCCACTGTTAAACAAAGTCATTAGTTTCTGAAGCTGTTTGACCAAAAAAGAAAACATTTCTGACTAATCTGAATACACTACAATAATCACAAAGAGAAAGCTTTCTCGAAATAGTTAACGTAGTGCACATAAAAGCAGTGCTACAAGGTAGCATGTTATTCCATAGGATGAAATGGAGCACTCAGGTTGGTCTGCTTTGGCCGTACTGGCATCTGCTGCAGACTTCTGAAGTTTCTACAGGTTAGTTACCAAGGAACAGACATCACACAGAACTGCAAGCAAACACTTTCTCACTCCAATGGAGCTCAGGAAGTTTGCACTGTAACTTCAAATGGGCACAGCCTAAGCCTTTTGAGAGAATCAAATTATGTCCTCACATTTCAAACAAATGTTCGTATCTCTGGAATCATAGTGGTTATGAAAGAAGTATAAAATGCAAACTCTTCAGCACCAACTATGTTTATAGTGGTAGGATTCTTTAGGTTCAAGGTCTTAAACCGAAATTTATGAGTTACAGTAAATATAGTGACGATTACATCTGTAATATTTTATAAACGACTTACAATGTCTCAGCACCACTCAAGTTACACACATACTGTCAGCAGCATTTTATTCATCTAGCTGAGAGCTTTCAAATGAGACTAGGGAGTTCTGTCTGTATTACTTGGTTGTTGAGATATTTAAAAAATGTGAAAATTGTATCTATAGAAATTACCATAATAAAAACAACAGTTAATACCTGTTTACCTACATTAGACAGAGGTCAAATATTAATGCAGTTGCATTTGCTACTGTGAAAGCTTTAAGATGAATCTTTTAAAACATTGTACATAGCATGGTTTTGGAATTATTCATGTAAATATGAACAAGCAATATTTGACATCTAGAGGCGTCAGTAAGAGTTAACTGCAGATGCACCTGGAGGCGTCACTCAGATGTAATGAGAGTTAACCATTCAGCTACAGATAACTGACTGTTCCAGGAACTGTGATCAGTACCTTAGATGAGAATATATCCCTTATAATGCACACCTGACATATTCAGGGAGTAATAAGGTCACATGTACAAGGGTATTATTGAGCAAGTTCTTTGCCACTTTGTGTTAAGCCAAACATGGGCTGGACTGACTAATTAATGTCTGGGCCACAGCAGTTAAACCTATCCACTTAAAGGGAAAGTCTGCTCCAACCTGTTTAAAGCATACAACTACCACACCCACAAAATTCATGAAGTCTGGAAGAGGGGGGTGTTACTGTTCCATAACTTAGATCAGGAGCCCAGTATGCTAAACTCAGGGCTAAAAGCATGTCACAGCTCCCTATGCATCTATAGGATTGCTACTGTACAATGTTCCACTACAAAGACCATACATAAGGGATTTCAAACTGTAAGATGGAAATGAACTGCTCTCCGTACACACAGTGTGGTGTGAGAATATCCATTATACCTTCAGCATTAATTGATTAGGACTGTAAACGAGGTGAAATGCTACATGCTTAATGCTTGTTTCAGACACAAACGTGCAACGAAGAAGGAAGCAACAGTCAGCACTTGGGATAGATGTGCAAATGTAGGTGGCTTTATAGCCAGACACTGACAGGTGGGACATGTAGTTCATGACTCAGCTGAGCAATAAGCTATCAGGGAAACTGGGATCAAGGTATGCATACAAACCAGACACAAAAATCCCTGGCTATGCCATGTGTGATAATCGTACAGCTGCATTTGACCTGTGAAGGTCTGTAAGGTTCTTTATTCTTTATTGTGTACATGCCTACTAAACAGTACTTCCACCACCAATGCTTACACTACACTACAGTCTGTGTCCACACACACACACACACACACACACACACACACACACACACACACACACACACACACACAAAGAAGCACACATGTATAAAGCACAAGAAGGAAACATGGAGAGTCACCCGTTCACTGACATGCAGAACATAAACCTATACAACAGACCTACAGACATTAACAGGTCTACTTCTGCAAGCAAACTACGGTGTTCAACTTAAAATGGGGCTACAAAGCACTGCATATAGTGTAGAGATGTACGTGCTAATGTTCTACATTCAGATATAATGTGCTGTAACAACATTCTACACCGACTGTCCACTACTGAGGAACTTCTGTCGTGGAACCTGTGGCTGGAACTTACTATCACCTACTAGCAAATCCAAATCTGTTTTAAATACTGACAGTGGTAATGCATGTCTCAGTTTTATGGGGAAGACTATTCCACACACTGATGATGATAAAGCTCCTAGAACCTGAAATTTTTAAGGTACAGAATTTATCTGTCAAGAATAAGTTCTGTTACTGCGTTCGATACCCAACCCGGGCTAGGTCATCCGCTAATGAAAATAATTTAAATGCATAAATCAAATCACCCTTCACTAATTTACAGTAATCTGAGTAAAGTGTTCCTACTTCAGTTCTTTAAAATCCCATATTCTCCTGGTACAGAATCTCTGTATTCATTCAGAATGATCAATCAAGTACAGGTTATGTCTATAAAAAACTAGTTAAACCAGATGTGGGACAAACACAAACCACACTTTTTAAATACAGGTTATCAATATTCTCTCATCCTTTCATAATACCAGACATAAAATAGAAAACTTTGGCATGACAACTTCTTAGATGTCATGGAAATTTGAGGAGAAATCACTGTTTCAAGGTTGTGATAGACTGTCAGTTCATCTGAAAGACAACTTTTAATGACATGAGGGTACTGTACATTAAAAAAAGGGTCTCTGAAATGGGGTCTATATTAGAACATCGAAGTTTCAAAACTTCAAATGTTCTAATATCGACCCCTATTCAGCGAACGCTTACAACATCAAACATGCAGAACAGCAAATTTTTTCCTAGGGAAAAAAATTACTGTTCCAAAATACATACACACAACACAAGCACACCAAGCAAACAGCAATCCACACACATACACCTAAAATCTTACATCTAACCCTACACTAAACTGTACATACACCACTAACTATCCACTTAACTTAACCCAAACCTTAACTCTAAGGTCCGTCACTATCGCACACTCACCTCACCCGCACCCTAACCCTCACATCCACACAATCGCACACTTACCTGACCCAAGCCCTAACCCTAACTCACCTAACCCACCTTAACCCTCACGTCCACACAACTGAACACATAACTAACCCGCACTCTAACCCTAACTCACCTAACCCGCGCCCAGTCGCACACTTACCCTGTACCCGACACGTAACTTTCCACCACAACGCTGAAAATAGTGAAGCAACAGAAAAAAAAAATTGGTTTTCTGCAGCTTCGCTATTTTCAGCATTTGATGGATAGGGATCGATATTAGTACATTCGAAGTTTTGAAACTTCGATGTTCTAATACAGACCCTCTGAAATGCATAACTGAGCTTTTACTAATGAGTCATCCAAGAAACCTTGAATGTCCCTAGACCAGGGTGAGAAGTTTATGAATATTTTAAGACCACAAGGAAATTTAAGAGGCGAATATATGAACATCTCTACCCTTGTATTGTCAGGCTCTGGATTGCATTGCATAAGCGGAAATTCCTTAAGATTCCAAGAGCAGGATAAGTTATTTCTTACATTTATTTCACTGAACTGCACTTCTGAAACGCTTATAATTGTGCTATACAGTTGATCTACTGCATTTTTGCACTGTTATAAAGCTTTTTTTATTGTTTCACTGCATTTATGTACTGTTTTATACTGTTTTAACATTACTTAAATGTAAACTGCTTTTTCATACTGAGAGTTGTATTTTCTGTTTGAGAGTGCTCTATCCCAGCTTTTCTGTGCATTTTTGACTCCGCTCCTTGATCTGTTTAAAACTTTCATTTAGTGGCTACAGCTAGGAATTGTAATAGTGTGCATTACCATAATTGCATTTTTTATTTAAATTACTAAATTGTAAACTGCTTTTTCATACTGAGACTTGTATTTTCTCTTTGTGGGTGTTCTTTCTATGCTTTTAAAGTGAGGTTTCTGTGTTCTGCTCAGGTGGCAAAATCTTGATAGAGGCCTATTGTCTAGGCTGGTAGTGTTTCTGGCAGCCATTTTCTGCTGATTGTCTTCATTATTACCGAGAGTAACAAGGCCTCCTGACCTTCTGTGGTACGAGTGATTGGGTAATAGCAGGGGCTGAGTAGTAATCTGATCTTCCAACTCTTCCATTCTTACTGCTATATAAACCCTGTGTCTTATAAAGGTTCTGCTTGTATTATCAGGCTCTGGATCGCATTGCATAAGTGGAAATTCCTTAAGATTCCAAGAGCAGGACAAGTTATTTCTTACACTTATTTCACTGAACTGCACTTCTGAAATGCTTATAATTGTGCTATATAGTTGATCTACTACATTTTTGCACTGTTATAAAGCTTTTTTTTTATAGTTTCACTGCATTTATGTACTGTTTATACTGTTTTAACATTACTTAACTGTAAACTGCTTTTTCATACTGAGAGTTGTATTTTCTGTTTGTGAGTGCTCTATCCAAGCTTTTCTGTGCATTTTTGTCTCTGCTCGTTGATCTGTTTAAAACTTTCATTTAGTGGCTACAGCTATGAACTGTAATTTTTCCCACCCACCCTCCGTAGTGTTGTGTGTTCTTATACTTGGTGGCTTTGCAGTTGCCTGCCCATACTGTATATTTGATCTGTGACACTCCTCCCAGTCTAGGGTCATTAGTTCACTCAATCTAATAGAGAACATTTGTGAAGGCCAACCCACTCAGATTCTTAACGTTGAATTAACTTCTGTTCCAGCTTTCTCCATTTCCACTTTACTGGAAAAAAAAATTCTAAGCTTGCTTCCCCCCTTTCCTGTGGCAGGTCAGATATGGATTTACTGTGTCTAGGACTGTTTGTCAGCTCCTAACCCCCCCCCCCCCCACACACACTTAACTGGGGTTAAACTATTCCTGGCGCCATAAAGTCTGTTATTCAAAATTTCCCTTGCAACTGGCCAGCTTTTTAGTTTTAGCACTCATCTGTTTCTTTGATCTCAGCACTTGTTCAGAACTTATTGTAAGTACTAAATAAGTTACAAATTACTACAGCACTCAACTTTCCTCACTTGTATAGAGGAAAACAGTTTTTAGTACTTAATAAATAAGCACCTATTCAGGCATGTCTAAAGGTCAGCTCCCGGTGCTTTCCCGTGTCTACCTGATGAATCTGGGCATCTTGGGACAATGCAGCAATTGCCTCATGTACACAGACAACCCTCTCCTCCTACCACCCAACACTACAACCTGTGAGAGATGCACTTATATAGCCAAACTGGAAGCAAAGCTCTCTTCACCAAAGAATGTCCTAGACAGTCAAGAGGAGAAGGTAAACACTTGCACCGCACCACACTCATCACATAGTCCCTCAAACCCTACACCACCAAAACACACACACAGAAACACAAAACACACACCTACATTCGCGGAGGCTCTCAGTACAAATCTGCCCAAACAACAGAGACCTCCAAAGCAGAAATGCAAGCAACCTCTACCCCCCCAACACAACCCAAATGACACATAGCCCACATACTCAGTGTGCCACTCAACTACAGCCCATAAGGCATAACGTACCCAACACTCTAGTCATAGGTGACTCTATAGTCAGGCACACTGATGTTCCACTCACCAGGCTAAACAAGGAAAAAGTTACTGTCAGCTGCCTGTCAGGTGCCAGGATCCGCCACATAACGCACGCACTCAGGTCACTCCACAAGTACAAATAAGACTGTCATTGTCCATGTTGGTGTGAATGACCTGAGACGTACCTCCCTGGACTACATGAAAAGAGACATGGAGGAGCTCTCTGATCTTGTAGCCCAGGCCGGTATGACCCTAGCCCTGAGTAGCATCCTGCCATCACCCAGAATGACACCACAGTACAAGGACAAAATGATTGGCTTTAACAATTGGCTAAGCTTCTGGTGTCATTCTAAGGGAATCCAGTATCTGTCTGCCTGGGATGACATGATCGACAGACCACGCTGCTTTGCCAGAGATGGCCTGCACCTGTCGCCCTTGGGATTCCGGATACTGGCAAAGGCTCTTGCCACCCCTGTAGTGCCTTTTTTAGGCAAGGTTCAAATGACAAATTCACCACCGTAACAGGTACAACAAGCAAAATCTGAGGGTAATGCTGCTCAATGCTAGAAGTCTAAACCTCAAAATGCACTCACTCGAGGCACTCCTTAAAATGGAGAACACTGACATCTGTGCAGTGACAGAGACCTGGTTCAAAGCTCCAGAGAGCACCCCTGCATTACCAGGCTATAATTCATACCACACCTTTCGGCCACCAAACCCGGACCAAAACACTAAAGGTGGAGGTGTGTCCATATTCATTAAGGATATCCACACCTCCAAGCTAGTTGCTCAGCATAATGCATCCGAGATTATCCAAGTTCAACTAACTCTGGGCAAAAATCGCAATCCAGATTGTAGCTTGCTACAGACCCCCCCCCCCCCCCACCATGCCCCAGGATTCCCACTCCTCTTTTCTTGATACACTGGAAAATATTAAGGTACAACCCAACACTCTAATAATGGGTGATTTCAACTACCCTACCATTAACTGGGAAAACTACTCATGTACCAATTCTTTTGCTCAACGTTTTCTAGCAATCATCAATTCCAACGCCTTGGATCAACTTATCCACACCCCCACCAGGGGCAGCAATATCCTAGACCTGGTCATCACCAACATGGGTGACCAGTGTTCCACACCAGAGGTCAGCTCTTCGCTGGTCAGATCCGACCACAAGCTAATCACTCTAGACATCCACATCCCGCTCCCACCCCCCATTAGGAAAACAACCGTAAAAAATTTCTCCAAAGCCAACTTCACGCTTCTTAAGACAGAAGTGGCAAACTTCACGACACCCATGCAGATGGACAATAGAGGTACAACTGCTGAATCCTACACAAATGCACTTTATAAGCACTTACACGAGTGCATGGATCATGCTATCCCTAACGGAATCAAGATGCTATCCTCCAAAAAAAGGAAGCCAATCTGGTGGTCTTCTGCCATAAACAAACTCTACAACAGAAGAAATAAACTGTTGCAAAAAAGAGTAAAATCCCACGATTGGAGGAACTCCCTGGTCAGCCTCAGTAAGAAGCTGAGATCCCTCATAAAATCCTCTAAAGCTAGTTATGAAAACAAAATTGACACTGATTCTAAAGACAACCACAAAGCATTCTATAGCTATGTCAAAAATCTCAATGGCAACACTCAGATCTGCTCTGAGTTACAGCACAATGACACTAAATATACAGAGCCAACTGATATTGCCAACATCCTGGCAGATAGGTTCAGTGCTAACTTTACCCCCCTCACCCCCTAAAGGGCCCATCTTTATACCGGAAGAATGCAAAGTTCCTGTAATCACGGCTGCACAAGTAAAAACTTCACTCTCCAAAACCAAGAACACAGCATCCATGGGAACTGACAACATCCCAGGCTGCCTTCTACATGAACTACAGAATGAACTGGCACCCCCACCTAAGTACCATGTTCAATCATAGTCTCACCTCAGGCTTTGTGGCCATTGAATGGCGCACTGCGACAGTTATCCCACTCCACAAAGGGGGGGGGGGCACAACAGACCCTGAGAACTACCGTCCCATTAGCCTGACGAGCCTCGTCTGCAAAGCCATGGAACGTATCATCATGGAATCATAAACAAAGACATTGGAGATCTCCAAACTCTGGACCCCACACAGTCTGGGTTTGTAAAAGGCAGTTCATGACTCCTAAACCTGATAGACTTCTTTGAAGTAGTCACCAAAGCCATAGATGAGGGTAAGGTGGTTCACACAGCCTATCTAGATCTCGCCAATGCATTCGACACCATCCCCCACTCTGGAATTATAGATAAACTCACTAAACTAGGTATAAATCCCTATGTCACAATTTGGGTTGCCAACTGGCTTACTGACAGAACCCACACCGTGAATGTAGCAGACTCCAAATCAGACTTCAGACCAGTGACAAGTGGAGTACCACAGGGTTCAGTCCTGGGTCCTCTCCTGTTTGGTATCTACTTCTCTGAAGTATAGGCTAACACAGAAGGTCTTTGGCTAACTAAATTCGCAGATGACTGCAAACTAGGAGCCATAATCGAAACTCCTAACGATGTGGATATCCTACAAAAGGGCCTTACTGAGACAGATGCCTGGTGTCAAAGACATAGTCTCAAGCTCAATGCCAAAAAGTGCATTGTCATCCCCTTTGGTAAAAACTCTGTACCCATGAACTACCACATAGGCGGTAGTCTACTTAACACCGAAAGTTTGATAAGAAACCTTGGGACACAGGTGGACAGTAGTCTCTCCTTTGATAATCACATCGCCACAGTGGTCAGGAAATCCTTCTACGTGGCACACCTCATCACAAAAGGGTTCTCATCCAGAAAAAAAGAGGTCATTGTTCCCCTCTACTCATCACTCATTAGACCCATTATAGAGTACAACGCCCCTTTTGGTATGTATCTCACAAGACATCTACAACAACTGGAAAGGCCGCAAAAATACCTCACAAAGAGGATTACTGGCCTCAAACAGATGCCTTACGAAGACAGTCTCAAAAAACTCCAGCTTTACTCCGTCGCATATCGCCTACTCAGAGGTGATCGCTGCCTAACATACAAAGCTATGTCAAACCCAGAGCTGCTGGACATGCTCCACTTAAAGAAGTCCCAATCCCTCCGAGCTACACGCTCTAGGGACCTAAACCTTGTCACCACAATAAACAGAACATGCTGGAGGGATAGATTCCTGTCCCAGAGACTTCCCATACTCTGGAACAGACTACCTATCTATGTCAAACAGAGCTCCTCATTAATACTCTTCAAGAAAATCTTAATGATTGGATGAGTAATAGGAAATTCACCCCAGGGATCACTTCTATGGTTCTGCTTGACAGGGGCACAGGAAAATAATTTTCGTGGGTGGCAAAAGCCAGGGTACCTTTTTGGCTAGGCTTGTATAGGCCCTAGGGCCAATAGCCTAGTACCTACCTATGAACCTAATAGCAAGCAAGAACAATGCACTATTTAGACATACCACACTTTGTAAAGATACAGTTTTTGGGTTTTTTTGTCATAGAATAAAATTATTCAACAAATCACTGAAGCCTCCACGATGAATTAGCAGCAAAGAATTTTATTTTTAAATAAAACAAGCGCTTTCACGCACCTAACAAGTGCGCTTCATCAGGTTACAAAATTTAAGAATAAATATTCGTCTTATATAGTGTGGCACACACCCTAATTAACAGCATTTTTGGCGGCTAAAAATAATTAAACAATTAGAGATCAACTTAATTTCATTAATACTTAAAGCCGTAGCTCATATGGAAGTTACGCTTAGAAACTAATACAACTTTTTAAAGCTTACCACTACTATAGTAAGTAGTCTAAAAATCTATTAAAATGTAACAGATATACACAGTACATTTCCTTCAATTTATCAAAAAACCATATCCTATAAATAGTTCGATGAGCATTAGTGTATGTTCTTTCCTGTCTATGAAAATCTATATATTTATTTTAATGAATATAACAAATTATGTTTGTAATTCATGGAATCTAAATAATACATCACTAATGTAAATAAATTTAAAATTGTATATATCATACAATATATCAAATTTCATCAAAGCATAACTGAGAATGACATAAAAATATAAAATCAAGTTGGGAAAAATAAAATGTAAATAAACCAGCCAAGCATAAAAAATGAAAAAACAGGGGGGAGAAAATGTAAATGGAGAAGAATGTGAAATGATATGGAAGGATTTATATAGCTATGTCGCTGGCACTGTCATATAAATTTGAAACAAATGAAAATAGTATAAAATACACAAACATCTACAAGCCCCTATTGTATGAACCAACAGCTTGTCAACATAATGTTATAGTTGGTATCTAATATAACATAGTCTTTCATAGCAGCGCTGGTCTAATACTAAGGGCTGTATTTAAACCTGGCTCTATGTGCGCCCTAAGTGTTAGTATCCATTTCAATTCATAAAGCTCTAAGGTGCCTAATAAGTTGCCTTCTCTTCTATTCGGATATAGTATCTGCAAAACCCTGAATTTGAATGTATGAGATGGAAAAGATTGACAATGCCTAGCTAAAACATTGTTTACATTCATTTTCCGTATATCATATATGTGGTTATAGGCTCGATCTCTGAGCCTACGTGTTGTCATACCCACATAGTATACATCGCAATTCTCACATGTGGCCAAGTAAATTATATTTGTGGTATCACATGTGGCATAGAAATTCGGTATAAACTTATAACCAGTTTCTAAATTTTCATATGGCTGTTCATCAGTGATGTATTTGCAGATACAGCATTTCTTACATGGGAATGTTCCTTGTCTAAAATTGGTCCTAATATCTAATGGTGTGTGTAATATTTTCTCTTTACATAGTAATCTTTTCAAATTTGGACAATTACTATATCTGAAATTAGGGTATTCACCCACCACATTCTTCAACTCTTTATTCATACTAAGTAATTTCCAATTTTTATATATGATCTCTTTTATGTATTTGACATCATTGGTAAATTTGATGTCATATTGCACTTTACCTACGTTTATTTTACTATAATACCTATGTGGACCTTGCTTATAGCTAGTGGAGGGATAGATTCCTGTCCCAGAGACTTCCCATACTCTGGAACAGACTACCTATCTATGTCAAACAGAGCTCCTCATTAATACTCTTCAAGAAAATCTTAATGATTGGATGAGTAATAGGAAATTCACCCCAGGGATCACTTCTATGGTTCTGCTTGACAGGGGCACAGGAAAATAATTTTCTTGGGTGGCAAAAGCCAGGGTACCTTTTTGGCTAGGCTTGTATAGGCCCTAGGGCCAATAGCCTAGTACCTACCTATGAACCTAATAGCAAGCAAGAACAATGCACTATTTAGACATACCACACTTTGTAAAGATACAGTTTTTGTTTTTTTTTGTCATAGAATAAAATAGAACAGGACCCTCGTGGTGGTCCCTGGGAGACAACGATAGAGTACAGGGAACTATTTTGGCAGTCGAGCTTGGGGGACCAACAGCGTACCAAGCTTGAATGACTATATTTCTTTAGCCCCAGTTCTTAAACTTAGATCTGCTAAGCTATAATGCTTTTATTTAGCATTATTTCTTGACCAGTAGATGGCAGTGTTTTGCTAGTTTACCACGGTGGTTTTGTTTCAACACAATTTAAAACTTTGGTGTAACACATCTTTTTTACTTATTTATATTATATTACATTTGATGGCCTGCATTTTATGTATTTGCATACTAACTATGTGATTCAGTGTTTTTAAAATCTGTTTTTTAAAAAAAATGTTACTGTAACAATAACTGTTTGTTTTAGGAATTTTTATAGTTGCATTTTTACAGTTGCACTTTGAATGCACTACATTCAATTATACTAAACGTTTTAATTGGTTAACTGTTTTGTCAATGGGAAGGGAGGGTTATTTAAAGAGATTACTAGCTTGGTTAACTACTCATTCTGATGAAGTCTAAGGACGAAAACGCAAGTTATTGTTTTGTGGCGTTAAACAAATCTTTTTGGTTCACCGACCTGAAGAGGCGTTTTGTTTGCTGGTTCTGCAAGTGCTTTGGTTTGTTGTGATTTATGAATATTTTAGGCATTCTGTCGACTTACGGCGTTATAATTTTGCTAGCCATGTAGATTGGGCAAGGGTTCTTATACACAGCTCAGCATAATTCGTTGGCATGCTTCACCAATGTTTGTTTGTACATGTGTGTAGCTTTAGGAATTGCACACATCTTCATTAACATAAATGTCCTTTGGTGTCACTTACAGGGCAAGACAATAAACTGTCAGAAATCAAGATTAATATGTTCAGACAGGTTTTGCAACACCAACTCACTCTGTTTTTCTTTTTAGCATAGCACTGTTACCTGGAAATGATTTAAGAAGATATGTGAAATGTATATATAAGAATAACAATTTTTTCGTGCCTTCTTCAGGAAATGTACGTAGTCTCCTTTTATTACACTGTACAGATAGGTTAGGCTGTTCATCATTTGTTAAGCAGATAAATGAAGTGGCCACTGGATCCTTTTCCGTCAAAACAAATGTGCAATATGTATACAATGCAAGTTATTGTCAGAGCAAGCTGAACCTACAAAAAAATTACTAAAAAAACAGAAGCCTATACAAACAGTGTTCCTCAAGTTGAAGGAATGTTGCTACTTCTCTGGGCTATGAAAAAATATGAAATAAACCATGTAAACATATATTTATTTTCTTACTTATCCATTTGTACCACACCTGTTGCATTCTCCTACTGGATAAAGACCACTGTCAGAGGAGACCCCGAGGAAGAAAGCTCTAGAAGAAATCACACACACAATGACTGACTTTAATGACTTTAATAACTGGCTAAGTTTCTGGTGTCATTCTAAGGGGATCCAGCATCTGTCTGCTTGGGAAGACATGACTGACAGACCTCGGTGCTTTGCCAGAGATGGCCTGCATCTGTCAGCCTTGGGTTTCTGGATACTGGCTAAGGCTCTTGCCACCCCTATAGTGTCTTTTTTAGGCGGTGTTCCAAAGACCACAGTACCACCATAACAGCTATAAATAAATGCAATCTGACGGTCATGCTGCTCAATGCTAAGAGTCTAAATCTCAAGATGCACTTAGTTGAAGAACTCCTCAAAATGGAGAACATCGACATCTGTGCTGTAACAGACACCTGGTTTAAAGCAGCAGAAAGCACCCCTGCGCCACCAGGCTATAACACGTTCCACACTTTTAGGCCCCATAACTTGGACTGAAGCTCCAAAGGTGGTGGTGTCTCCATATTCATAAAAGATATGCACACCTCCAGACTAGTAGCCCAGCATAATGCATCGGGGACACTTCATGTACAACTAACATTGGGTAACACAGTGATTCAGGTTGTAACCTGCTATAGGTCTCCATCCATGTCCCAAGACTCTCACTCCACATTCCTAAGCACGCTGGAAAATATTAGGGTCCAACCCAACACCCTTATATTAGGTGACTTCAACTACCCCTCCATTAACTGGGAAAACTACTCATGCACCAATACACTTGCCCAATGTTTCCTGGAATTCATTAATTCCAATGCCCTGGACCAGGTCATTCTTACCCCCACTAGAGGAAGCAACATCCTTGACCTTGTTATTACTAACACGGGGTACCACAGCTCTACATCAAGTCAATTACTCCCTGGTTAGATCTCACCACAAACTAATCACCATGGAAATCCACATCTCGACCACACCTCCTGCAAAAGTAACTACCGTGAAAAACTTCTCCAAAGCAGACCTTGAGCTCCTAAAAACATAGGTGACCAACTTCTTGGCACCAATGCCAATGGAAAATGGATGCATGACTGCAGAATCATACACCAATGCACTGTATGAACACATACATAGATGCATGGAACTGGCTATACCCAACAGAACCAAGATGCTCTCCTCCAAAAAAGGAAAGCAATCTGTGGTCCCCCACCATTACTAAACTCTACAATAGAAGGAAGAAACTGTTGCAGAGAAAGGTGAAGTCTCAAGACTGGAAAAACTCCCTTATTAGCCTCAACAAAAAGTTGAGATTTCTCATCAAAACCTCTAAAGTCAGCTATGAAGGCAAAATTGCGGCAGACGCTAAAAACAACCACAAAGCCTTCTACAGTTATATCAAGAATCTCCACGGCAATACCCACATTTGCTCTGAGTTACTGCACAATGGTACCTCCTATATGGAGCCAACAGACATTGCCAATAAACTGGCCGACAGATTCTGTGCCAATTGTACCCCTCTCTTCCTCTAAAGGATCAATCACAATACTGGAAGAATGCCAGGCATCCAGCATTAATGCAGCACAGGTTAAAGCTGCTTTGTCCAAGGCCAAGAATACAACTTCCATGGAATCCGATAATATCCCTGGCTGTGTTCTAAATATACTACAAAGTGAACTGGCACCACACCTGTGTGCCCTGTTCAATCACAACCTCACCTCCGGCTTTGTCCCTAATGAATGGCGCACTGCTACACTCCTCCCTCAACATAAATGAGGAGCGACTACAGACCCTGGGAACTACTGCCCCATTAGCTTGACGAGTCTGACATGTAAGGCTATGGAGTGCATCATCATGGACATAATTAACAAGGATATAGGGAATCTCCAAACTCTGAATCCCACGCAGTTTGGTGTTGTGAAAGGTAGATCATGCTTGCTCAACCTGGTTGACTTCTTTGAGACAGTCACCAAGGCTGCGGATGAGGGCAAAGAAGTCCATACAGCATACCTCAATCTGGCCAAGGCCTTTGATACCATTCCCCATTCAGGTATTATTGATAGACTCACCAAACTAGGCATCAACCCTTCTATCACTAGGTGTGTTGCAAACTGGCTCACAGATAGAACCTACAGTGTGAAAATTGCGGACTCCAAGTCAGATTGCTGACAAGTCACAAGGGGAGTCCCACAGGGATCGGTCCTGGGACCTCTCCTGTTTGGCATCTACTTCTCAGAAGTCCAGGCCAACACGGAAGGACTCTGGCTGACCAAGTTCACAGATGCCTGTAAGCTGGGAGCCATTACTAACTCCCCAAGTGATGTAGCCATCCTACTGAAAGGCCTCACTGAGACCAATGACTGGTGTCTAAACCATGGTCTTAAGCTTAATGCCAAAAAATACATTGCCATCCCCTTTGGGAAAAACCCAGTCCCTGCAAATTACCACATTGATGGGAGCCCACTGAACACTGAAAGCATTATAAGAGATCTGGAGACACAGGTTGACAGCAACCTCTCCTTCGACCACCACATTGCCACGGTAGTCAGAAAGTCCTTCTATGTGGCACATCTCATTACCATGGGTTTTGCATCCAGGAAGAGAGAGGTCTTCATCTCACTCTATTCCTCCCTCATTAGACCAGTCGAGTATAATGCCCCACTTGGCATGTACCTCACTAGACATCTGCAACAGCTGGAAAGGCCACAAAAGTACCTCATGAAGAGGATCCTGGGCCTTAAACACATGTCCTGTATGGACAGACTCAAAAAAACTCCAGCTATTCTCTATGTCATATCATCTACTAAGAGGCGATCTCTGCTTGACTTACAGGGCCCTGTCTGACCCTGGTCTGTTAGAAATTATACATCTAAAGAAATCCAAATCCCTCCACACCACATGCTCCAGGGACCTCAACCTCATTACCACAATCAACAGAACATGCTGGAGGGACAGGTTTATTACCCAGAGACTGCCTATTCTATGGAATAGACTCCCCATACATGTCAAGCAGAGTACCTCACTGGCCTTCTCCAAGAGAAATCTGATGAATGGATGGGGAATAGAAAGTTCACCCCGGGAATCACTCTAGTGACTCTACTTGATACAGGCTCTGGGAATTAACGTCGGGCGGCAAGATGTCAGGGCACTTTTACGGGCTAGGACTGTAAAGTCTCCAGGGCCATTAGCCTAGTACACACCTATGAACACAACACCTATACAATGATACACAGCTTATAATCGCAGCACACAATGTGAACATTTTATAAGGGCAACATCAATATACCAAACAAGTACACTTCAGTCCCTATAATGGCCTTTATAAATGCCTCTACACACACTGAGAGAACAACTCAGACGATGGGGACACGGTAAGGGTATCTGAAGAGGATAAGTATAACAGATATCCCACATTATCATTATAATTCAGCTAAGATCACATGTAATAGAAACACAAATCATACAAGTTACCACTGACAAATTGAAGAGTCTCAAACAAGGTACACAATATTAACAACATAAATAAGATGTTAATTTTACAACACATTATACCTGAGTATAGTTGCAAATTAGAAGTCCTGAATTACATAATATAGTCATGCCATGCAAAGATAAGTGCACTTTGCTTCAGCTACATTGTACTCATGTCTGGAATTCCTTTGAGTTGACAGAAAGCAGACTACAAAGGCTGATGACTTGATGCTTATGTAAACTAACAGGTATGTAAGGAATTTCTCTGGGTGTTACACTAAAGAAAAAGATTCCTTATCTACCTCTGTAAACAGTTGTATTTTCTAAAATGAACAAACAAAAACTTCTCCATGTCATTATTATAATTTGTGACTGCGAAGGTCAGTCCACACAGTGCTGCACTTCATGGTGCTATTATCTGCTACTACAGGATACATATGGCACAGAATTTACCACTGTAACCCCTAAAAGAAGTCTCTGATACACAGAACTATCAAAGTCACTTGCACCAGCTCAGTGTCTATAGTCTGAACTTCATCTGTCATTGAATCAGCAGCTACTGCCCTCTAAGGGCCTTAAACGGTACAGTAGAATCTCTCTTACCTGGCCTCCTCTTTAACCAGACATCAAATTACTGCTATAGCCCTAGCAAAAGACAACACTACTTCCTCCTCCTTTGGGATAAATAATGACAGACATTTGAGTTTTGGACTTCATATTCATTAGAAAAATCCATACTAACACAAATCCTGTTATTCTAGGTGTTTTACAACCTATAAATGCTATTTTGTATGTTTTTTCTGATTAACCAGCCATTCGTTTATCCAGGGTAAAGTTTGGTCCCAGCGAGACTGGATAAGAGGGATTCTACTGTAAACTCCTCTCTCATCTTCCTCAAAGGCAGTCTCTCAAATTTCTGCACTGGGCCCCCAGTTTTTTTACTATCAATTTACTCAGTATCTTTATGGCTCCCAGACATCAATGCTGTCTTGTACATATACACTAACTATACGCCACTCTCATTTTTTCTATGGAAAACTTTACCCAGTGACTTGAAAAAAGGTAATTAATGTGTTCACTGTTGACTCTCTACAGATCAGCTTTAAAAAAAATGTTATGCTTTCTGTCACCCAGCAATGGCCTGTTATTGCTTCAGATGGCTAGGGAACTACCTAACCTAGGTCTAGTATCACTGTGACTTTTATGCAATTCAACCATGCAGAAGAGACCCTGGAGTCAATGCAGACCTTTGCTACCAGACCTAGATCTAGTATCAGTGTGACTTTTATGCAATGCAACCATGCAGAAGAGACCCTGGACTCAATGCAGACTTTTGTTACCTGCCCTAGATCTGGTATCACTGTGACTTTTATGCAATTCAACCATGCAGAAGAGACCCTGGACTCAATCCAGACCTTTGTTACCTGCCCTAGGTCTAATATCACTGTGACTTTTATGCAATTCAACCATGCAGAAGAGATCCTGGAGTCAATGCAGACCTTTGCTACCTGCCCTAGATCTAGTATCAGTGTGAGTTTTATGCAATGCAACCATGCAGAAGAGACCCTGGACTCAATGCAGACCTTTGTTACCTGTCCTAGGGCTAGTATCACTGTGACTTTTATGAAATTCAACCATGCAGAAGAGATCCTGGAGTCAATGCAGACCTTTGCTACCTGCCCTAGATCTAGTATCAGTGTGAGTTTTATGCAATGCAACCATGCAGAAGAGACCCTGGACTCAATGCAGACCTTTGTCACCTGTCCTAGGGCTAGTATCACTGTGACTTTTATGAAATTCAACCATGCAGAAGACACCCTGGACTCAATCCAGACCTTTGTAACCTGCCCTAGGTCTAGTATCAGTGTGACTTTTATGCAATTCAACCATGCAGAAGAGACCCTGGACTCAATGCAGACCTTTGTTACCTGCCCTAGGTCTAGCATCACTGTGACTTTTATGCAATTCAACCATGCAGAAGAGACCCTGGACTCAATCCAGACCTTTGTTCAATATGAGAACAGATAAAATGCTGTTGGAACCTGTCATAAGTTATTCAGTCTAACCAAAGGCAAGGCTAATTTCCCCTCAGAAATGGTGTCATTACCCTTAGTGTTTGGACACTACTCTGGAACCAACTGCAAAAAACTTAAAACTGCACTAAAAGTTTGCAACTTCATGGACAACTCCTTTTAAAAGGAGCAAAATGTGTCTCTTGTCACGCACAGGGAAGTCTGACTGATTCACTGTTCATTTCACTGATTTTCAGCCTGATACATGTATGCTTAACTTCTTCTCAATAGTGGCCCCAAACATACCCAGAATTCTCTAGAACACAGCACTAAAGTCTCTCATCTTTCAGTTAAGAAGTACACAACTCCCTGCTTGTGAATGGAAGTAAAGAAAAAAAAAATAACAACAACAAAAAAACCCAGCGACCGATAAGTTTCCAGTTAACCTAAAAGCTCGTCTATTTAATACTAAACGTCAGTATAACCAAGATGTAACTCAGTTATCACATGACATATTTCTCCTTAACCAATTGCGACCGTACCTCTTGAGCATTAAAAATAATAATGATTGCCTTTATGAATCACAACAGAGGGTAGGAAGGAGGAGCAAAGTATACCTTTATATACTTCTCCCTCTAAAGTTTGCAGTATGAATCTTTGTATAGATCTAGTTTATGTAAGTACTCATAAGCAGATCTGACTTTATGTGGATAAACAAACATTTAGAAGGAGCAAGGCTAAATTTGAGTGCCCAAAACATTGTGCTATACCTAAATCATAGCAGTTGAGAGGCAGGGCCAAGACTGTAACCAAGACATAACTTTAACTTTAAACTTGCTTCACCCTGAATAACTAGCCCATTTGCATTCATGGCTCCCCAGGTCAGCCATACTGTTCTGGTATGCATTTATGCCTTAAAATGCTTTATGTACATTTCTGTGTTTTTGCAGTCTATTAAATGCATCATACATTATTTTATATAATCACCGATTTTCTGTCTGTAACCACTTATTTCTTGTACACGGTTAGTCGAATTTCTTTACACTATTATTTCTAATCATTTTAGTGAAGCCACAGCTGAAAATAGGCCTTGTGTTTGATTTTCCTAACAAAGAAACTAATAAGATGTTGTATATTGCTCAGTTTTACATTATAGATAGCAGCTTTTTAATGCTCTCTATTGCCTGCGTACTCTGTCCTCCTGACTAACTGGTTAAGAGCTTGGGGTACTGCTGTAAGTTTGGGAGGATCCAGTAACAGAAATGTTAGTCCCTGTACAGAATAACCTTATGTAACTTTTCAGTACTGTGCATTAATGGAAATTGCATTTTCCCCTATATCGTCAATTCTTGTGAGAAGTTTGCAATTCTTTCATTTTACTCAAATTTCAAATTCATTCAACCATGGCAGTACCTGTTCCAAGTTTCTTTGACACCTGCATTTGTTTCATTATTCCATTAACTATGTCACCCAGAACACATTCCTCAAAGATTACAGTTCTGAGTCACTTCATTTACTGCTGAAATAATCCATTACAACACAAAACAGATACATGAGCAAAGACCTTTAAGTGTGCTATTAACTACTCTTTAGCAAATTCTGCTTCAAACTAGAAGTATACACTTCTCCAAGTCAGGCCATTTTAAGCCATTGTGCACCTATTAAAAATGTGAAAGTATCACTTTGTCTTGCCAAGAGGTACAGTTTATCCTGCCACACTTTTGTAACTGGTGGCTTATCTTATCTGCATATTTGTTACCCTTTATCTTCGTTTACCACTGCCACTGGGGTGTGGTGCTAAATCACTGCTTCCCATGTCAAACAAAATTTCCATCTACAAGATCCATTTTAGCACTTGTATCATGAATGAAAGATGGCTATCTGTCTTACCTTGAGAAACACAGCCGTTAAATTTTCTGTTGCACAACCTTTCCTTAAAATATTTGTGATAGGGCTGTATTTTTTTGAAATATGGGTCATTGTAAAAAGTATCTGCACCACTTTCAAGGTACACATGGATTATAGGTTAATGCACACTGATTTGTAGGTAAACATCCAGTCTCTGCCAACAATAATCTCCTATGTAAAGCAGCAGTCTGTCAGCTAGTTTTTACTGGGGAACTTCATCACACATGAATAGACTTTTAAACCCCCTTTTTGAAACCTATGTTTAATATTGGGTCATTACAGCATGAGAGGTTATTTTATTATGCCTCCTTTATTTCCAGCTGTGACCTTGTATATTATTAAAATGTCATAGCAGTTTCTGGTATATTTACTAAAAGCACTCAGGCACACATGATTGTATGCCATGGCTGCGCATCAATTTATGCAAACAAGATGCATGTTGTACTTTACATTAACATGGAGCTCCTTCTACATCTTCAAATGATTCTCATCAACGTTGTTCTGAAGCACTTACAAAATCATCTTGTACAACACACGCAGACCTTTGACTCTCAGTGAATCACTTACACAGTCTTCACTATCAGTGGTTCACACACTTTATCTCAGCCAGACGAAGTACACTGATACCTTTAATGACCAACTAATCTTAAAAAAATACTCTCTTTTTAAGTCTTTTTTAGCCCTTATTTCGGGAGCAAACCAAAATTTCCACCTACTTAAGCTTAAAAAAAAATAGGCATCTTTTAATGATTTTAATGTAAGCTATCAAAATTATCACTGTAATTAACTCAGTCATTCCAGCTGTATAATGACTTATCAAACATACATTATCAGATTACTCAACGTACGGTTTGCTTCATTTACATTTGCTGCAGATTTATTTTCTCCTTCTGTAACAGATACAAAACGTATTTAGGAAATGTGGATGAACAGTTTTGTCTGTTTGCTTTTCCTAATTTCTGTGTATTGTCCTGGAACTTATTCAACAGTTAAATACAACGGATGGTTGTACTGCATTCAGCAATTTGATTACAATGAACAGCACTGAAACAATGGTTAAAATAGTGCCCAATGGTACAGCTGGCATGGATGAAGGCCGACTTTCAGCTGGCACTCATGCCACCTCTCAAGGCAGGACTTGAGTGGGCCGCAAGTACAGTAGGACACAAACCTGAGAGATCATGTACAGTTCCAAAAATTCCAGCTATAGCTGGGAAAGTATGTGTTAATTCTTTAACTAAACTTGATAGCCATATGAAAAGCAAACTGAATAAATAACAGATGAGCTAATAAACCAGAAAGGATTCAAAGTAGGTCACCTTTTGTTGATGGTATTAGCAATGAAACCAGCAAGGGTAAAGAGTAGGGAACATATGTGCCCATGTAAGAAGACAGGATCCTAGCACAGAGGTAAGAGACATGTAAAGAGGAAGCTTAATGTGCCTTTAAGAATCCAGTTACTCTTACCTCATTTCCCTCGATAAGTCAAACTGCGCAGCCAAACACAGAACAAGAGATCTTAACCTCCGTCAAGAAATAAATAAAACTAAATGGAGAAATAGGTTTACATTAAGCACCTCCCCTTGCCCTGGAGCAGACTTCCCTTCACACCAAGTCATGTAATTCCATGACATCCTTCAAATGTAGCCACGGCAGCTAGATTGGTGGCCTTAAATTTGCTCAGGCACTTACAGCCACTACCCTCCGTGCAGAAGGTGGTAAAGCCTGATGGTGGGTGTTGGCACGGTTCACATGGCCTGCAGAAGGTGGTAAAGCCTGATGGTGGGTGTTGGCATGGTACACAAGGCCTTTTGGTGAAATTTAGCTTGAATAACCTATGACTCTAAAATCCCAAGACAAAGCAGAATGTAAGAATAGCTTTCAGAGGAAAAGAATGAATTTTACTGAATCATAGGCAGATCCTCATTTTAAAAAATAGGTTGCACTAAAAAAGGCTTGATCTGAGGCTCAGCAAAAGGGAAGATCTAATAGGCAAAGTGATTTTAGGAAGAAGAGCTGCTAGCTAGCAAAGCAAACAGATGAAAAGTCTAAAGATAACAGGTGTGGAACATGGGAATCACTAAAGAAAGGGGTTTTAATCAGTCCTCCGAGTGCCTGACAAATGATTATGAGATGGAGCAAAAGATGTGCAGCTGAGAATCCGATTACCATTTTTCCATGTATAGGGAAGGGTGAGTGATTCGGCAATGCTACTGAGATCCCTAGTGATGGTTGCGGGCTACTGACTGCACACAAAATGGAGGAGGGATGAAGTCCTCACTGCACATCATGCATGTAAGTATCAGTGTTGTCAGCACAGTGGCTAATGCATACACACAAATACGTGTGTAGGGGGGGTGCAAGATGAAAAATGCTCACATGTTCTCAAGTCTTTCAGTGCCCACAATAGTTGGGGTGAGACTGTACTTGCCAGAAGAGGAAACAGGATCCAAAAATACTAAATAACAGTACTGATAATGATGGCAGAGGAAAATGGAGAAGCACATTCAGCAATGCACTCGCTGCACTGCTTCAGGGAAGGTACACCAAGAAGTGAGCAAACAGACGCCATAGTCTTATATGTATATGTATGTGTGTGTACGTGTGTGTATGTATATATATATATATATATATATATATATATATATATATATATATATATATAGACATGTTTGGCAGTAATATCAATTTAATGTTAGTGGCTGCATGAGCTATGAGCAAGGAATGGCTGGTACTGTAGCTAGATGACTGGGAAAGTGCATTACGTGTGTGCAATATTATGTCTGTTAACCAAACAGGAAGCACTTATCACAGCTAGTGAAGAAATCTATTTTAATCCTAAATTATATCAAGAATTATCTACTAAAATGTTAAAAACAGCATTTACTCTAAGTCCCATCTACCTGAGTTGGTGGATATAAAAGATTCCATGGGCCTTATTGAAGAGTAGCGAATTCAAAAGTTGTACAGAACAGAATTTTTTTTTAACTAATTTACTTATATTTTTTGTCTGAACTGAATATGTGGGAAGATTTGTTTCAGGCATGATTTAGTAAAGGGCAAAAAGTACAGTTTTGTACCTACCATAAATGTAGATGTTCGAGTGTTCACCCTGCTGCAGTCATCACACTTGGGTTATCCTGCCATCAGGCGGTCCCCGCAGTCGGCCAGAGTTCCAAAGTCTTGGTCCGGCATCGGTTGCTGTCGCTTCTTCCCTGACGTCAGTGCGCCAGGGGTATATAATATGCATCTGATGCCATTTTCTTCAGTTTTTCTTGCCCCAGATGTCAGGTGCCCCCAAGTGGGTAGGCAATACATATTGCTAATCAAAAATATACATATAAAATAAAAACAATACCTTCAGTTATCAGCAAATACACCCCAAAGGTTGTATAGGATAGAAGGGTATAGATAAGTCCAGCTAGTTCAGAGGGGATGGAGGGAGGGTAACCTGGACTGCAGCAGTGTGAACACTCGAACATCTACATTTATGGTAGGTACAAAACTGTACTATGTTCATCGTGTTACACTGCTGCAGTCATCACACTTGGGTTGAATCCCAAAGCTAAGTTTGGGTGGCTGGTCTATATAGAATTAGGATTGGCTAAGAGGCCCTGCAGAACTGCAGTGGCAAAACCTGCTCTGGATTTAGAGTAAAGAGGCAGGCAGTAATGCTTGGTGAAGGTGTGCACTGAACTCCAAGTTGCAGCCTCCAAAATTTCCTTGGTAGGTACTCCTCTGAGAAAGGCTGTTGAAGTGGCTGTTGCCCTGGTGGAATGAGGCCTAATGTTATTAGGGACTGATTTTCCATGCTGTGTTTAGCAGTACCGAATACAGTGTCCTATCCATTTGGATATAGCCTGCTTTGAGATAGCCTTGGCTTGTGATCCTGCAGCATATGCTACAAACAGTTGATCAGTTTTCCTGAAAGCTTTTGTTTTGTCCAAGTAGAAGTGTAGCTGCCTGTGTATGTCCAAAGAATGCAGAAGTTTCTCCCTTTTATTTTGGGGGTTTGGATAAAAAGTAGGCAAATGGATGGTTTGGTTAAGAGCCACACTAGATACCACCTTTGGCATGAAGGTAGGGTTTGTCCTTAAAGATACCCTGTCCTGATGAAAAATTATAAAAGGTTCCACTGCCATTAATGCCTGTAGCTCTGAGACTCTTCCTGCTGAAGTTACTGCCAGGAGCAAAGCTGTTTTCCATGACAAAAATTTTAGATCGACTGTATTGTCTGGCTCAAAAGGTGGTAGGGTCAGTTTTTCCAAAACGAAATTGAGGTCCCAAGTTGGTGTTGGTGCTCTCCGGGGCAGTCTTATGTTTTTAGCCCCTCTGAGGTACTGCTTTAGCAAGGGATGAGAGAATAAAGGAGGATCCGTGTTGTAATGTGCAGAAATGGCAGAGGCGTGAATCTTAATTGATGAAAAGGATAGGCCTCTGTCCAGCATCTCAAGTATTGTAAAATCTGAGGAATGTTTGGAACAAGAGGGTCAAGGCTGTGAGCTTGGTTCCAGGTGCAGAATCTCTTCCATTTTTCTGAGTAAGCTTTCCTGGTGCTAGGCCTCCTGGCCTCCAAAATGGCATCCATAACAGCTTTAGAGAGAGGTGTTGCCTGTTTGACTAAAGTATCTGCCATGCAGCCAGGTTTAGGGTTTTGAGCTGACTGTGCAGGATGTGATTGTTTTGTTGAGTCAGAAGGTGTGGAATTTGGGGCAAAATCCATGGTGGGCCCCGAGCCAAGTTCCTTAAGATAGGGTACCAGTGCTGGCGCGGCCAGTCTGGAGCAATCAGGATCATCTGTGTTTTTTTCTTGTCTGGCTTTTAGGAGTACCTTTGAAAGGAGAGGCAGTGGTGGGAAGGCATAGGCTTTTAGGTTTTTCCAGCTGAACAGAAGAGCATCCACTTTCCATGCTTGTTTGTGATAAGTCCTTGTGCAGAATTTTTGTAGTTGGCAATTCAGAGGGGAGGCAAAAAGATCTATGTCGGGGCATCCCCATTTTTGTGGATTCAATTTCCATTCGTGAGGGTCCATGATATTTCTGCTTAGGTCGTCTGCCAGAGTATTTTTCTTTCCTGGCAGGAATTGTGCTTTCAGGTGAACTTGGTACGTTAGAGCTGTGTTCCACAAGGTCATGGCTTGCCTGCATAGGGGATAAGAATGAGTGCCCCCTTGTTTGTTTATGTACCACATTACTGTGGTGTTGTCTGTCTTTAGTAATAGTTGTCCTGGATGTAGAAGGTCCCTGAAAGCTGTTAGGGCATTTTGAACAGTCAACATCTCTTTTTGATTGATGTGAAGATGCATCTGGTCTGTGGTCCACTTGCCCTGAATGCATTTTCCTGCCATGTGTGCTCCCCAGGCGTAATCCGAAGCATCTGTTGTTAGAGTTTGCCTGGCTGTGGATTGGGTAAAAGGCTGACCCTTGTTTAGGTGACATGCCTGTGCCCACCATCGAAACTCCTGTTGTAGGCAGGGAATTATTGGAATTACTGCTTCTAGACTGTGAGAATGTTGAGTCCAAACACTTTTTAGGTACCATTGTAATTTCCTCATATACAGTCTGGAATATGGTATTAGTAGTATGCAGGAAGCCATGAATCCCAGGACCTGCAGAATTTTTCTTGCAGGGAGATGGGACGTTTTTGCCAGTAGTTGAAAATATTGAGTTAGTTGCACTTGTTTGTCTGGCATGAGGTAAGCCATCTGGGCCGTTGTATTTAAGCTGGCACCCAGTAATGTAATCTGTTGTGAGGGCACTAGTTTTGACTTATTTTCGTTTACTGTGTACCCTAGAGAAATTAGCAACTTTTTCACAAACGCCAGATGCTGTAGAAGAATGTCCTTTGTCTCTGCTTGAATAAAGCAGTCGTCCAGGTATGGATATATTTGAATTCCTTTTTGTCTGCAAAATGCAATTACTGGTGCCAGGCACTTTGTGAAGACCCTGGGCGCAGTAGATAAGCCAAAGGTCAGTGCAGAGAATTGGTAGTGCATTGTATCAGCTTTGAATCGGAGGTACCTTCTGCAATTTTGTCTGATAGGGACATGCAAGTATGCCTCTTTGAGATCCAGAGTAACAAGCCAAGCCTTCTTGCCCAGCATAGGTAGAAGCTGCTGTAATGTCAACATTTTGAATTTTTGAATATCCAGGTAAGTATTCAGAATTGAAAGGTCCAGTATAGGCCTCCAGGTTTTGTCCTTTCTAGGGACCAGGAAGAGTCTTGAGTAAAATCCTTGTCCTTGTTCTTGTTGTGGTACTTTTTGTATAGCTCTCATGTCCATGAGAGCTGAAATTTGTTTTTGTGCCTCTGCCCATTGATTTTGTGGCAGGTCTGGCATTCCTTTTAGCTTTGGTAAAGTATGGAAGTGGGATCTGTAACCTTGAGACACAATATTCAGGACCCATTTGTCTTGGGTGATTGTTTGCCAGTTTTGAGAAAAAAGTGCTAGTTTTCCCCCAAAGGGGGTTTCCAGAAGGGACATGCTTGGCGTACACAAAGGAAAGTCATTGTGACTGTTTCCTGTAAGGCTGAGACTTGCCCTCACCTCCTTTTGGGGTTGAGGTGCCCCACTGTCGTTGTTTGTTTGAGCCTTGGGGTTGAGATCTGCCTCTTGGGCATCTGTATCTGCCTCTCTGTGGCCTGTCTGACACTGGAAAGGACCAATTTTTTGTTGGCCAATTTCTGCTAAACCGAGGTGGCTGTACCTGTAAGAAATCCTTGACTGTTTGCATAGATTTAGCTTTATCCTCCATTTTCTTTAACACCTCTTTTGCCTTAACACCAAACAAGGTATCATGATGTAAAGGAGCATCCAATAACTTTGCCTTAACATGATCAGGTAAACTCTGTTCTTTTAACCAAGCATGTCTTTGAAAAACAGAACCTGTAACTGCGGCTCTACAAGAGGCCTCTAAAGAATCAAAACCACATTGCAGAGTATGTTTTCCCACCTGTTCAACTGCATGCAGTAAGTACTGCATTTCTTTACAATCAGGAGCTTCTGAGCTAGCCAGCATTTTCTGTTTTAACTGAGCCATTAAATATTGTTGGTACTTAAGCATGTGAAACTGGCAATTTAAAGCTCTTACTGCTAAAGTTGCAGATGTGTATACTTTCTTCCCCATCTGTCTAAAGCTCTGGAATCTCTGTCAGAGGGTACTGGATTTTTTGCAATGGAAGCCTTAACCCCTTTTGGACCCTGGGAAATAGTTTCTGGATCAGCAGAAGGGTTTTTGTAAAGAAACTTGTGAGAGTCAGGGACTCTATAATACCTATCTGGCTTGGGTGGAGCAGGGGGCAAAGAGTCAGGAGTTAAGCTGGATTCAGAGAACAAATCATCCACAATGTCTAGCACAGGCGGAATAGCCAGGGACCTGTGCTGAGGGCAATAAGAGGAAATCCCTGAGCCTTTTCTTGGATTCTGAGTATTCCTGACTTTCCCAATGGAAATGTTCCCTCATGGTATGTAAAGTTTCCCCAAAAGAGTAATCCTCAGGAGGAGAGGCTGAATGGATAGATTCCTCAGCATCAGAGTCCTCATGGGGGGGGGGGGGTAAAGAGTATCCCTGGCCTGAAGAGGAATCACAGGAAATGGAAACCTGATCAGAGGAGTCATAGTCTGTATCCTGCCTAGGCCTTTTCTCAGGAGGGGGATGAGAACCCGAGTAGAGTAATGAGGTCTTCGGCCATTTTAAGCATCTGTTTCTTAGGCATGGAGGACTGTCCAGGAGAATGCTGTACTTGTTTCTTTGTCTTTAATGGTACCTTTGTCTTGGCTGTTGTTTTAATGGTAAGTTGTGAAGGTCTGAAAACACCCTCAGAAGCCGGTGCCTGCTCAGCGGCTCTGGACCCATCTGAGGGATTAGTTTCCGTAGGCCCAATACCTTGAGTTTCCAGAGGCCTAGATGTCTCCACGTGGAAGTCGGAAGCGGCCTGTGGCTCTGAGGTAGCGGGTGTTAGGGGCTGCGAAAGCGCCTCACTGAGAACCGGAGAACTGGCGACTGGCCTAGAAGAGGTTTCGTCATCAGTTTTGGACCTCGGATGTCTGTCTTTATCCTTGTCTTTGCGTTTTTTCATTATTGAGGTCGTCGGCTGATTCGACGGCATGGTATAATTGAACCTTCGGCCAAAGTAGTGTAAAGCAAAATCAAAACGTCTCTTTATAGTGCGTTTGTTCAATCTAGCACAAAACCGACAACTAGTGACGTTGTGATCAGGGCCTAGGCATGGAATACAGTAAGAGTGGAAGTCCTTATGAGGTATTTGCTTCCCACAAGAAATACAATTATTAACTTTTTCTGACATCGGTCTGAGGCAAGAAAAAGGTTTCCCCAACGGGGTACTTAGCTTTATTGAAGACTTCGGATCTGAAATTCGACTTCGAAAATCTCAGGAGTCGGCCGACCGGCACTTGCGAACTGCTTCTGCTTCGGTCACCGCACGGCAAGAAAGACTGAAGAAAATGGCGTCGGATGCATATTATATACCCCTGGCGCATTGATGTCAGGGAAGAAGCGACAGCAACCGATGCCGGACCAAGACTTTGGAATTCTGGCCGACTGCGGGACCGCCTGATGGCAGGATAACCCAAGTGTGATGACTGCAGCAGTGTAACACGATGAACATCAGTCTATAACATACAGGATTATGAGCGGGTCGCCGATCATAACCAGCTTATTGTGTGTTCAAGACATGGATGGCAAAAAATTTGCCTCAAGAGTAAAGCTCGAGAGGTGAATCCTGGCATCCGTGTCAAGAACACATAATAAAGGGTAATGACTGGCAACTCACTCATAATTCTTTGCAGAGCATGGAGCTTTATTTGTTGCATGTAATACTAGTTACAGGGGGGAAAAAACTCTAAATGTTTTTCTGGCATTGAAGGCAATAAAACACTTAGCAAGCACTGTCAGAAAGACAGAGTAAGGCATTCTGTTATGTTTCAAAAAGTCAGGGACACATTATTGCCACAGAAAGCAGGCAGAAACAAATCTATTTTTAACTCTGCCACTGTTGTTTGCTGATCAGTACTGGCAGATTTAAATGCCTAGCATGATACCTGATCTTAACAAGTAAAGCAGGGGGGTGTGTAAATGAAAGTTATGTACTTACCATTACAATAGATCCATGTTGTCTGATGTTCATCCAGTTCAACATATGGGACATGGAATCTGCCCTTAGCACCAAAACTGAAGCTTCATCAGTTCCAGGGCTCTGACTCCTCCCCTACCCATAATTCCATGCACTGCACTCCTATGGCTCAGGTTGAGTTTGACCTAAAAAAATTCATGTACACCTATTAAATGGAAAAAATGGTCTCCAAATACAGAAATAAAAATGGCCTATGTAAAAGAGTTAACATAATGTGATAGTACTAGTCACAGACAGGGTATACAGGGGGCAGTCAAAGCTAACCATACACATAATTTGGAAAGAGGATGGAGGGATTAAAGGAAGGTTGAACTGGATGAAAATCAGACAACATGGCTCTATCATAATGATAAGTACATAACGTTCGTATCCAATGTTGTCTATTTTCATCCAATTCAACAGATAGGACACACCAAGCGAAACTATCACCCCTAACCCTCTAGGCTCCAACCCTGACTATCCAATACAAACAGCCAACGCCTTCAACTCTTTCTTCACTGATACTATCCAAAATCTTGCAAACCATCTATCCCGATACCTCTAATCTGCCTACTTCCACTACCATCCCTCCCCCATTATTCCATTTAGAACCAGTACCCACATCCTACATCTGCTCCCTAATCCAAAAGCTTAAACCAACCACCCCCTCAGCTGACAAACTCCCAGCAGAATTCCTGCAAAAAGGAGCTAAAGCTATAGCTTATCCCATCTCCATACTGATAAATAGAACCATAAAGGAAGGTACTATCCCATGTATCTGGAAAATTTCTCATATCATCCCACTACATAAAGGTGGGAACTCCAATGACTTTTCCAACTTTCGTCCCATAGCTCTACTCTCCCCACTTGCAAAAATAACGGAGAAGTGTATTCACAAACAACTACTTAACCACCTTCTCCATCACAATCTACTAGCTGTCAACATGGTTTCCGACCACTCCATAGTACCACCACTGCCTTGTTATCCTTCACTAACTGTATCAACAAAAACAGCAACAGTAATATTCTTTCTTCTGCATTCTTTGTTGATTTATCTAAAGCCTTCGACATGGTTAATCACCAACTCCTTCTACACATACTGAAGTCCCTTTCACTTGACCCTCTATTAATTGGTTCACATCTTACCTTGAAAACAGACAACAGGCTGTACTCTGGCAAAATAAACCATCAAATCACCTTCCTATCTCACTAGGTGTTCCACAGGACTCCATACTAGGCCCACTCCATTTATATCAATGACCTTCATCTAGCCATTCCACTCTCTACCTGCATTCAACATGCAGATTACTCTACTATAATCTGTTCAGCCACATCCCAGGCCGAACTTAAGTTTCTTACACAAAAAGCTTTCAACACTGTAGAACAATGGTTCTCTAACCGCTGCCTCCTCCTCAACCCCAAAAAACTAAACTATTACTCTTCACACCTACCCAAAAGTCCACCCCTCTACATATCTCTCTCACATCCAACAATGATACTTTTATTTCTCCTGACCCTACCACCAAACTCTTAGGAATTACAATTGACAATAACCTAAACTGTGATACTCACATAAATACCACAATAAAATCAGTTAACAGAAAACTAGAATCCCTCTACAGAATCAAACCTTTTCTTACACCAGTAGCTAGGACGGCTATAGCCAGAACCCACTTAATCTCAACCCTATTCTATGCTTCCCCCATATACACCAACCTCTCTAAAGATAACCGCAGCAATCTAGCTATATCACATAATAACATTGCTAGATTTTCTACAAGCTCTCCTTTTAGAACTCATCACTGTCTGAATCTAAAACAACTAGGCTGGTTAGAATTTCTTAACCAGCTTCGATTTCACCAACTTACAATAGCCCATCAAACCCTGTATCAACCCAGCAACACCCCAACACTCTCTAGCCTCATTAAACTATATAATAACCTCAAGAACCTATGTTCCTCAAACAAAATGTTGATTAATAATACCAAATCAAAAAACTCAGCAGGCGACTCCTTGTTCTCTAAATCTGTTGGAAAAGTATGGAATCAACTACCACATGACCTTACGTCTCAGACCTCTCTCCCACTTTTTAAAAGGAATCTAAAACTATTTCTCAATAACCACTGGTTATGCTCCTGTACCAACCCTGACTAACTTCCATCCTTAACTCTCTTTTTCAGCCTACATCCACTACAATCCTCCCTACAATGCCTCTATATACTATGTTCTGCATAAAAATCTATGTTTACATATATATTATTGTTCACTTTGAGTAGTATAATTATGCACATCTTCTGAAAAAAAAATGTAGTTTTTAATTCATTTTTGTAACAAAGGCTGCTTTTTACTTTTTAAGCTTTATTAATTTTTGAATGTTTTCCTGGAGCTTTTCTCCCCGGGCCTCTACTGAAAATTGACATGTATCCAGTTAGACTAGCCCGGTTAACAAATGTAAAATAAAAATAAATGAAATTCCCAAGGTGTTTTAGAGGGTGGTATCAAGGAAGGAAAGAATAATGAGGTCTGGACTCTACATCCAACTTATAGTGAGAAACAAAAGTATTCACAGTGGACCACGTTGCTGCTGCACAGATATTGCCAATCGGTAGTCTCTTAGAAAAAGGCTGTTGAGGTAGCTACTGTTCTGGTTGAATGTGCTTTAGGTTTGGCCTGTAACTGCAAACCCAATGATGCACAGACAAAGGAAATGCAATTGGATAACCATTTAGACAGAGTGACTTTTGTAACAGCCTTTCCAAGTCCAGCATTAGAGGAGGCAATAAAAAGTTGATTAGTTCTCTAAGTTTTTTGTTTGGTGTGTATAGAATCTGAGTGAGTGATAAACATCCAACATGTGTAGAATATATCCCCCTTTACTTGAAATCTCTACGGATTGATTTAAGCTTGATATGGATGCCCCCTTTGTTATGAAGGATGGATTAGTTCGAGAGACAGAAACCCGATCCTTATGGAACACTAAATATGGAGCTTTACAAGAAAGTGCCTGTAACTCTGAAATTCATCTAGATGAGGTGATAGCTACTAAAAAAAATTGCTTTCCATCTCAAAAAGTTAATACCTGCAGACGCTGCAAGTTCAAAGGGAAGATGAGTTAGGGCCTGGAGCATAAGAGTAATATCTCATGAAGGTTTTGGATCTCTAATGGGGGGAGGGTGGCAGTAGAAAAGTTGCTCTAAGAAAAGTCTTTGAAACTTTTAAGAAGCTATAGAAGTATCACTTTGCCCAGTATGAAAACTGGAAATTGCTGGTATCTGAATTTTGATGGTAGAGTAGCTAGATCCCTGTTGAAAAAGTTCAGCCAAAAAGTCCAAAATCGATGGTATAGGGGTAGAGAAAGCTTCCAGACCACTGGTCGCCGACCAAAATTAAAAAATGTTCCATTTGGTCGTCCATATGGATGGCGCAGTGGTAGCATTGTCACCTTACAGCAAGAGGTTCTCCAGTTCAATTCTCAGCTGGAGTGCCTTCTGTGTGGAGTCTGCATGTCCTTCCTGCGTTCGCGTGGCTTTCCTCCAGGTGCTCCGGTTTCCTTCCATGTTTCAAAGACATGTGTATGGAGCATTTCTCCCAGGGCCTCCGCTGAAAATTTGTTTCATTCCACGTCGGACTTTCCTGGTAAACAAATAATAAATAAATAGATAAATAAAATTTGCTGTTGTAGATCTTCTTTGTAGTAGGTTTCTGGATGCTGCTACTTTATCAACATTATTGGGAAGCCTTAGTCAAAACTGGAGTAACTAAGCGGTTAGTATCATGGTAAACTGATCCGGTGGAGGCATTACAGACGGGTGACAAAGAAGGTCTGGATACTGATCCAACATCCATGGTGGATGGACTAGTAGAGGCCTGAGAAAGGGGAATCACATCTGTCGGCTGCAAAAAGGGTAAGGAGGATTACTTTGGCCTTGCACAGTTTGGCTTTCTGAATTAATCTGTTCAAGACGGGTAACTGAGGAAAGGCATACAGGAGGCTGGGGGGGGGGGGGGTTGTGGAATACAGCATCCCTTGGTGATTGACCTTGTGGAGGGATCAGGGCAAAGTAACTGCTGCACCTTTTGTTCACGTAGGATACAAACAGATTGCAGCAAGGTTGGCCCCAGCAGCTGAAAACTGGCACTGCCACTGTTGGACTGAGGGACCTCTCATGAGAAGTTTAAACAGTCATGCTCAACTTGTCCACTGGAACACCCCGGAATGTGCACTGCTATCAGAAAACAGTGTGAAGACATCACCCACTGTAAAACCCTCATGGCTTCTCAGTTCAGTGGATAAGGATGGGTTTCTCCTTGTTTGTTGATGTACTACACTACAGCCATACTTTCTGACTGTATAGATATCACACCCTTAGGGAGGGCATCCTAAAAAGTCTGCAATGTGAGGAAAACCTCCGTCATCTCCAAGATATTGATGTGAAGATTGGCTCCCTAAATATGACCATGTACTTTGTATCATTCTCCCTTCGAAATGCCCACCCCACCCTAAAAGGAGGCATCCAAGGTCACTACTGCTGCTGCCGGTGTGACTGGGAGAAAGCTGTCTGCAAATATTTGTGAGACAACTTCTGCCATGCAAAGGAGGAAACTTTTGAGATCACTGAAGTGTAAGCATCTACTGAAGAATCCACATGTGGAATCAAGCCATGGGAACCATTAATTTGGCAGACACCAGGAGACCTAGCAGAAGTAGTATCACTCGTGCAGGTGAGTGGGAATGATGTAACACCTGTGAGACCATTAGTCAAAGGGAAGTATCTCTGTGATGTGGAAGAGTGACACTTTGAAGAGTGCTATTGAGCTGTCATCCGATAAAAATCTATCTGTAGTATTGGAAGTAATTGACACTTGGGAAAATTCACTGGTGTGCCTAGATCCAGTAAGCATCGGAGAAGAAGGTCTGGGTAATGAACCAGAAGATGCTTGGATGAAGCAGTTGGGAGCCAATTGTCTAGGTAAGGGAAAACTGACGGCACCACTGCCATTATCTTGGTGAACACCCAGGGGCTGTGGTGAGACCAAATGTCAGGGCTCTGAATTGGAATTGGAATTGAATGGCTCTCAGCCAGAAACAGAGAAGTCTACTGCACTGCTTCTCTATCATCATGTGATAGTAGGCATCCTGGAGATCTATCAATTGCATCCAATCATCTTTCCTCAGAACAGGTAGTATGGACTGCAATGTGACCATCTGCATTTTTGCCTGGTTTACTAACTGGTTGAGATAACTGAGATCAAGATTGGTCCTGGGTCCCCTGTTTTCTTTGGAACTAAAATGAACACTGAGTAGACTCTGGATCCTAGTTGTTTTTTGGGGACCAGTTGGATGACTCTCTTTTCTAGCAGCCTGGAAATTTCTAGTGCTGCTGGTTCCCGCTGACTGGAATCAAACTTTTCTTTATAGGGGGACAAGAAAAGGGAATGTAATAACCTCTGGAAATTATGTTCTACACCCACTTGTCTTGTGCTAATTTTAACCAGGCTTGGTGGTGCAGAGCTAAGGGTCCCCTGACTTGTCTCCAGAGCGCAGAGGCCATGCAGACCTTCAGGGACACTGATAGGGCCCTCTCAGTAAAGGGTCCATGAAAGCTCTGATTATGCGGTCTGCCTCTGCCTCTTGGGCAACATCCATCAGCTTTACCTCCACCTCTACCATGTGAAGGTCTATCACCAGGATGACCCTGGTAAAAGCTCTGTGATTTGCGAACCTACATATTTTTTCTTGTCCTCTGGTTTCTGGAATAGGATTTTTGAAGGGCAGAAAAATGAATGCCTACTGCAGAGAGAGTCTTACCAACCTGTTCACTCCTGGTTAAGGTATCTTTAACTCTGAGCTCAAAAAGTGTCGAGCCATCATAAGGGGAACTGATGAAGGATGTCTTAAAGCCTTCTGCAAAATCACAAAGACGCATCCAGGCATGTCATCTAACTGTAAGACCTGTGCCTGCCACTCTGGCAGGGCCATCAGCTGCATTAGATATTAGAGGCATGGCGACGTTTCAGGTTGATTGCAGGGCTGAAAGCTGGGAGTCCACAATCTTTTGGACATCTGCTGGCATAACTCTAGACAGAGGCTTGGAAATTTCTTTGATCAAGTCCCTGTGAAATCTGATAACATGTGCAAGATAGTTCAGTGACCTGAGTGTAAAGGTCGCTGACGGGTATGTCCATTTCCTAGGTGTCCAACAAGCTAGACTCCCTGTTATGGGGATGAAAAGAGGAACTCTCCTTTTCTGTGGCTGCTGCTACAACCATGACATCTACTGTGGGACCTTTACTCCAGTGCTTTCTGTCCTTGGGAGCCTGGAAAATTGTCAGACTTTTTTTGAATGGGATCCTACCATATCAGGGGTCCTTTCAAGTCCACTGCACCATAAAATCAACCAAATGAACCAATGGGTGGTACCACTCAAGACAAAGTTGATCTTGAACCAAAGGCTTCTAGAAATACAGATTCATCAGAAGAGGGATCTTCAGTGGACCAACCCCCTCTTCGGTTTCATAAGTTCTAAAATCTCACCAAAGGTGACGTCCTCTGAGGGAGACCTGAGTGAAACCTCACCTTCATTCAGAATTGTATCTTCCATGACTGAGTCTAGGGAGGAGTGTATGTGCTTTTCTTGCACATCTGTTTCTTAGTGAACCAATTCTGTTGGGGAGACAGAAGGTTCATAATCAGACTGGTGGTTGACATAGCAAATGGTTTCAGAAGCCTGTGGTGCTGAGTGTCTTTGCTTGGCAGGATGAGTGGGAAATGGAGTAGCAGGATCCAGATGGGGGTTTGGGTGGAACTAAGCTCCAAGAAAGTGTCTTGAATGATGAAGCTGCCAATAGAGCCAAGGATCCCCCTGGATCCGAAGAAGCAAGACACACACCGACTCCTGGCATCCTGGGCCTCGAGGAAGACCTTGGACCTGAGCTGTCTAGCAATGAGGCTACTAATGGAAGAGACGTCTCCGAAAATCTTGGGGTCAAACTCTCTCCTAGAGGTAGGCATCAACACTATGGCTCCAAGTCCCTTCTCAATCCGAGGAGTTGAGAAGGATAGGGAGGCTGTTGAAAATGAGGGAATTGCCAATGCCAAAGGCAGCACTTCAGATTAGGTCAGATCCAGAACTATTGGAGCAAGGAGATGGGCCGCAACAGGTGAAAGGAGTAGAGGGTCAGGATGGCCGATTGGTACATTCCCTGGGGATGGCACCAACAAAACCTCAAGCTGAATCTGCATCCTCAAAACTTTCTTATCATCATGTCAATGTCATACTCTATCAAGCTCCAAGATGATCGGGTAGACAAAGCCACTGAAGAAGACCTTGAGAATCTTTTCTCCTGTAAGACCGGAGAGTGCAAATTGGGAGGCACTGATTCTGGAGAAAGCTGAGGCTGAGAGAAGGATGGTCAGGACGAGAAGCTGTCAGTTCTGATCTCCTAGCTGCCTCTGATGCTGGTCTGAATGGGAATGAAGAATCCGAGGACCATTTAGAGACAGGAGGAGACTTGTCTTTGTCCTTTCCTTTAAGTTTACTCTTTTCTTTCTCCATCACCTTGTCTGAAGATTGAGCCCTGCCTTATTTCTTGTCAAGGGAAAAAGAAGAGGAGGGTCCAGAAGAAGTAGTCTCTGTCTGTGGAGAGAGAAGTCCCTTCACCAATATATCTCAGTAAGCTTGTAAAGCTCTAGCACTAATGGAAGCACACAAAGTGCACTGTGTATTACAATGGGCAGCATCCAGGCAATAAACACAAAGTGTGAGGATCCTGAGGGGGCAATTTGAGTATTTCTTAAAGGCCTGAAATTCAGCCATGCTGAAACCTGAGGGTTAGATAGAAAAAAAAACACTAGTCATAAATACTACCAACTATTATCAAAATATTACAGTATTATACATTTTAAAGCTGTATAAACAGTAACAATCCTAGTAAGCAAGAGCAAACACTATTCAAAAAGGGAAAACACTAAGCTAAGGATAACTGCAAACACCACTAAGCTATAATAGCAAGAATAACACTAAAGCTGAAGGGAGACTAGTCTCACAGTAGAGGATGAGTAAAGGTATTCAACTATTTCACTACATAAATATAAAACTATACAACTATTTAACTGCATAAATATAAAACTATTCAACTATTTAACTACATAAACATAAAACTATTCAACTATTTAACTACATAAATATAAAACTATACAACTATTTAGCTACATAAATATAAAACTATTCAACTATTTAACTACATAAATATAACATTATTCAACTATTTAACTACATAAAGATGAAACTATACAACTATTTAACTACATTAATATAAAACTATACAACTATTTAACTACATAAATACAAAACTATTCAACTATACAACTACATAAATATAAAACTATTTAACCATTTAACTACATAAATATAAAACTATACAATTATTTAACTACATAAATATAAAACTATTCAACTATTTAACTACATAAATATAAAACTATACAACCATTTAACTACATAAATATAAAACTATTCAACCATTTAACTACATAAATATAAAACTATACAACTATTTAACTACATAAATATAAAACTATACAACTATTTAACTACATAAATATAAAACTATACAACTACATAAATATAAAACTATTCAACCATTTAACTACATAAATATAAAACTATACAACCATTTAACTACATAAATATAAAACTATACAACTATTTAACTACATAAATATAAAACTATACAACTATTTAACTACATAAATATAAAACTATACAACTACATAAATATAAAACTATTCAACCATTTAACTACATAAATATAAAACTATACAACTATTTAACTACATAAATATAAAACTATACAACTATTTAACTACATAAATATAAAACTATACAATTATTTAACTACATAAATATAAAACTATACAACTACATAAATATAAAACTATTCAACCATTTAACTACATAAATATAAAACTATTCAACTATTTAACTACATAAATATAAAACTATACAACCATTTAACTACATAAATATAAAACTATTCAACCATTTAACTACATAAATATAAAACTATACAACTATTTAACTACATAAATATAAAACTATACAACTATTTAACTACATAAATATAAAACTATACAACTATTTAACTACATAAATATAAAACTATACAACTACATAAATATAAAACTATTCAACCATTTAACTACATAAATATAAAACTATACAACTATTTAACTACATAAATATAAAACTATACAACTATTTAACTACATAAATATAAAACTATACAATTATTTAACTACATAAATATAAAACTATTCAACCATTTAACTACATAAATATAAAACTATACAACTATTTAACTACATAAATATAAAACTATACAACTATTTAACTACATAAATATAAAACTATACAACTAGTTAACTATCTAACTTTTTTTCAAAAATTCAAGTGTCTTTCTAAACATAAAGAACAGAAGCCCTTGACAACATGTCTGGATACTTTAGGCGGCAAATGAGATCTGAGACACTGGAGTGTAGTGTGGGGAATTATGGTTAGGGCAGGAGTCAGAGCCCTGGAAATGAGGAAGCATCAAATTTGATGCCGAGGTCAGATCCAATTGGATCAGATGTCCCATATGTTGAATCAAACAAAAATACGACATTGGATCATTAAGCTCAGGTCTTGTGCTACAGAACAGCTTATCTGAGGTTTTTTTTTCCAGATACTGGAGCATAATCACCACGCTCATGCACTACATAGAGAACTATGATTAGGATGCCAACAACAACCTGTTTATTATGCGTCTGAGACATGAATGCCAAGTAATTCACCTCAACAGCGAAGCTAGAGAGGTGAATTTCTTGGCATTCATGTCTCGAACACATAATAAAAAATTGTGACCGGCGACCAGAACATAATTCTTTGCAGTACATGGAGCTTTATTTGCTCCATGTAGAACTAGTTACAGAAAAAAGAAAAAAAAATGCTGTGTTTTGATGGCTTTCAAAGTTATAAAGCACTTTGGGGGTGTTGTCAGAAAGGCAGTGCAATACTTTCTATTACATTTACTCTCATCTTTTATGCCTCTTAACAATCCAGACTTTAGGAGAATGTCCAGATTGTTGTCTCATTTGTTTGGTCTGTTTCTTATGAAGTCACTGAATAGTGACTTCATTTGAGTTTCAGAGTTAGTGTCTTTTAAGGGGAAAAAATCTGGCGAACACATCCTGTTATTCTAGCCACTTTCTAAGTTTGTAAAAGGAAGTGGCACATTATCCCTTTGGCAACAGTACTACCGGTGTCATTTCCTGGTCAGTACTGGCAGATTTGCCTCTCTAGTACTACACCCGACCTTAACAACTTAAGCATGGGGTGCTTATCAATTGTTAAGATCAGGTTTCGTGCCATTTTAACACTTAACTGATTTGTATTTTTCTGAATTTCAGAGTGTAATCACTTCTCTCCATACACTGCATACTTATTATTTATTTACTTTACTTTATATAGGTTTTGCTGAGCAGGTTGGTCCCTCTAGGTCTATGGACTATCGCAGGGGAGAAGAGATAGTTCTCATACTGACAAAGGGAAATTTGCCCAGGACACCAAGAAATTCTTCTACTGTTTTCAATAAGTGCCATGTGGTCTTTTTCAACCACCTGAGCTACCACCAACTCAAGCAGATTGGTCCTCAGTTTAATGTCTCATCTGAAGGATGGTACATCTCAGCAATACAGACCCCTTGCCTTATGCTGGACTAAGTGTCAGGTGGTAAATTAATCTAACTATCTGGTGTGGGGGGAAAAAAACCTAAAACCTTCTGACCCGCAAGCATTAAAGGCGAGTCTGCAACATGGAAGGTAATGTCACATCAAAGAGGATAAAGTCAAGGTGCATCATTAAAAGCAAAATCTACTTACCAACAAATCAGGACACCAACAACAGTAACAACTTGCTAAATCAAAGCATAAAATAAATGTAAGCTGTAAGAGTTAAATGATAACAATATCAAACTGAAACAGTTTACAGATTTTTTTATTCCCGTATTCTCTTTCAAATGCATTGGTATGTTACTGCAACCACATGTGAATACCAACCTTAGCAATCAGCACTAGGAAGTTCAGCACTCAGCTTTAAACAAATGACATAATACAATTTAACATGATGACTGCAAATTAATAAACTATTTCTATGGATCTTAAAATTTGGGACTCAGTGTGAAAATGAACTGTATGTTTTACCATTCTTTCTCCTCCAGTGTATGAATCCTAGTACATCTGTCACTAATGTTGGGGGATATAATTATGTCACGTATCTCAACGTGTCCTGTGCATGCTGAATGCTGGAGATACTCACACCATGATGTGGCGAACCAAACTGAAGCAACGTGCTTTATGCTCTTTTTCTCTCAAGTTTCAGCATCAGACCATTAGTACCAAGTCAGGTATACTTTCTGACATCAAATAAAAGTATGTTTATGAGGTTATAGCTTTTCAAAGTACTAAGCATTACAGTTGGATTGTTCACTCAGACAACTGCAAAACATGTTACACCATCAAACACAGAAAGCCTAAAATACCACAGAAACATAAAAAAGGATATTGCACTCGAGGATGGCACAACATTGTTTTACATAACATTTAATAGATACAAGTACTCTATGCAAAAATATGCACAGTCATAAGGAACTACAGCAAATTCATCCACACAGTTTTATACACAAAGGTCCACAAATAACGACAACATACAACAACACAGCACAAATGGTAAGAAACAAAACGTTGTGTGTAAGGAACTAACGATCCTCTCACTTCTGAACAGCGCAGAAGTGTGAAATCAAGAAGGTTAATGACTCTCTGGCACCCATTAGAAAAAAATCCACATAATATGCTGATACAAAAGAACTCAGAATGAGACATGAACAATGCTTCCAGCAATAAGCATTAACATCATCACCCACAATGTTTATTAGTGTAGTTTATTTTCTTGCTGCTTGACTGGGTTACATTGCAAAATTACTTCCTTGTAGCTTTCCCATAAATAGCTGAAGAATACAATGACTAAAACTATCTTTTCTTTTACCAGCAGTACCTCAATAATAGAGTATAATGCATGAATACAGGCAGAAGAAGATGATCATGAGAACAAAAACACAATCATGTTTACACAGTCAATTAGCTACCAAACACCATGCATAAATCATTTGCTTCTGTACTCTGTAGCACTGATTGGATAGTTTCAGACCATCAAAATGCAGAAATAAATTATTAAGCCCAACTACTTCCAGTCACAACATTAAAAAGCATGCAAGAAGGGGCAAAAGAGTTTGTAACATATTAAAATCTGATTAGTTATCTGTGTGAAGATGCTTAGATGGATATGCCACTCCATTTGCGTAGGGGGATAAAGCCCTGACCACAGACCAGATGACCCGGGTTTGATTAGTGGCTCAGGTGACTGACGGAGCGGAAGGGAGAGATAGGCATGTTCATCCTGAGGACAGGGCATTTGTTGCTTATGCTCCCCACGGTGAGGTGTGCTCCAAAGAGGGATGCTGCCCTTGGATATGATCAACAAGCATGGGGGGTGGGAGGGCATTTAAAATAACCCCCACCAGACAGAAGCATAGATAACCAAGCCCCAAGAATGCCTTAAGATCCACAACCAGCCCCAGCAGCACCGGAATAAGTCAGGAGGACAGAAGTATGACTGCTAAACCCAGTATGGACATTTGGTGTTGGGGGCCAGGATGGTAAAAATAAGGTCCAAAGGGACAAAAAAATAAATAAATAAAAAACGGGTAGAAGGATACCCCTTGTTTGAAATATTTCAGCTAAGTAAAAAAGTACAAAAGAATATTTCAATGAAACAGTCTGTGCCCATAAAGTTAAGTTTCAGAGAGACCCGCTATTTACACCGTAGTTAATGCAATGTAAGAGATTGTTTAAACCATCTAGGATTACCATAAACAATTTATTCTTTTGTCTCTTACTACGCCGAGAGGGCGGTGACTTTATAATTTGCAATGAGGGGGGAGGCACGCACAACTGAGCTACATGATGCTTAACTTAAATAAGTTTGTATACAGAATGAAGTGCAGCACAGTGCAGTAAAGTGACGTACTCACAACCAGCATGTTTTGGGGACAGGGGGAAGAAATTGCAATATGAGAAAACCTACAGAGATCGGCATCAGCAGGAACCATCTTTTCCCATTCTCGACATGAGGTCCAGATGTATGAAGATGTGAAAAAGAAAAGGCAAACAAAACACAGATAGTAAACAGGTCAAGTTGGAGTATCAAATGAAAGTCAAAAACCTTAATCACACAGCCTCAATAACACCCATCTGCTGTATCTGTTGCAATCTTCAGAAAATACTGCAGGGGAAGCATAAGTTACTTGCACCTTTATTAAAGAATAAGATAAGACTGAATGAATATCATGGTAAAATGCACTCAGTAGCCAAAATGAGAAATAAAAATGTAGAAGAACTGCTCCTTTAGCAGCTATACATGTGCTGCAGGTAACACAGCTCTTCAGATACTGAGTAGGCATGTGGGTCAACCAGCCAGACAGCTTACAGGTCCCAAGAGAACAGTCATTTTCTTACAGAGTCTCCTGGCCTCCTTAACTATATGCATAATCTCTGTAGACAGTGATACACTGTGATGGATTAAAAGCAAATCCTCCATACGCAGTGCAAGACATAAAGGCATAAAGTGCTGACTATGACAGAAGTGGCTTGAAACTAAACAGCTGTCCAGGAACTGGAAAAGCCATTGAAGGTGGGACAATAACAGTCTGTACCAGAAGGAGGTCAGTCCTGGTCAGGGGAGGTAAAAAAGACCACCAGACTACTAGGGTAATGGTGGCCCTGGCAAAGTGAAAGGGGAGTCTGTATAGTGGAGATGACGGACCAAACCATCCTTCATGTGTGTCTGGATGACGGTTTTTAATGAGAATATTTTTGTTCCTAACACCAGCCATCCAAAAGTGAGTCGCCACAAAGCAAAACTCCACTGCAAAGAAGATGTCTCTCCCACATAGTGATGTGGGATGAAAATGACTCAGTAGATCAGGTGAACAAATGGGCAAATGGCCGACTAATGACTGAAGGCTGGCAGGCAAGAAACAGTAAAACAAAACACTTAGGAAAAAAAGGCAAATGTTCCATGTGCAAAGAACACAATGTACTAACAGCTGCTAAACAGGAAGAAACAGAACATATTCTGCTGAATGGTGGAAAAGAAACTCAAGTTTGTTTCACAGAACAGGCAGTTTGACCTGCAGAAAGATTACCCCAGACTTCAGTTATAATTAAGGTATTTAGCTGGTACGTGTTACCTGCGGAGAGGTCAAACCCCTATACCCTCTTCCCATCTACACACATGAATCAGTTACAATAATAACATAGTTTTCTGTTACAATGTCACTTTTACAGTCTGCTTATACATAATGTGGCATTTCAGTGTTCAGCTTCTTTTAAATCAGAATTCCTCTAAGGATCAGTTTTCAGACCCACTCTCCTCTTTTTACTACCTATCCTCCCACTGACCATTAGCACATACAAAGATGTCTTATTAATCCTCGGAGCCTCCACTGACTCTGATAACTTACAAAAATCTAATATTTGCATCTGTTGTTCCCAAAATAAGCTGCCAAATCAAAAACTGTACTGATGCCAAAGCTGGAGTACTTCTTCACCTTTTCAATGACTCTACACAATCCCAAGAACACCAAAGCCCCACGGAAAACCTGCTATATGGTATGCTGAAAACAGAGCCCACCACAGTACCCTTCTCACCTCTACTAACATGCTATTAACCTTTGATACTCTGAAAGCAGACCCTACCACAGTACCCTTCTCAGCTGTACTAACATGCTATTAACCTTTGATACACCGAAAGCAGACCTTACAACAGTACCCTTCTCACCTCTACTAACATGCTATTAACCTTTGATACTCCGAAAGCAGACCCTACCACAGTACCCTTCTCAGCTGTACTAACATGCTATTAACCTTTTATACTCTGAAAGCAGACCCTACCACAGTACCCTTCTCAGCTGTACTAACATGCGATTAACCTTTGATACTCTGAAAGCAGACACTACCACAGTACCCTTCTCAGCTGTACTAACATGCTATTAACCTTTGATACTCTGAAAGAAGACCCTACCAGAGTACCCTTCTCAGGTGTACTAACATGCTATTAACATTTGATACTCTGAAAGCAGACCCTACCACATTACCCTTCTCAGCTGTACTAACATGCTATTAACCTTTGATACTCTGAAAGCAGACCCTACCACAGTACCCTTCTCACCTCTACTAACATGCTATTAACCTTTGATACTCTGAAAGCAGACCCTACCACAGTACCCTTCTCACCTCTACTAACATGCTATTAACCTTTGATACTCTGAAAGCAGACCCTACCACAGTACCCTTCTCAGCTGTACTAACATGCTATTAACCTTTGATACTCTGAAAGCAGACACTACCACAGTACCCTTCTCAGCTGTACTAACATGCTATTAACCTTAGATACTCTGAAAGCAGACCCTACCACAGTACCCTTCTCACCTCTACTAACATGCTATTAACCTTAGATACTCTGAAAGCAGACCCTACCACAGTACCCTTCTCACCTCTACTAACATGCTATTAACCTTTGATACTCTGAAAGCAGACCCTACCACCGTACCCTTCTCACCTCTACTAACATGCTATTAACCTTTGATACTCTGAAAGCAGACCCTACCACAGTACCCTTCTCAGCTGTACTAACATGCTATTAACCTTTGATACTCTGAAAGCAGACCCTACCACAGTACCCTTCTCAGCTGTACTAACATGCTATTAACCTTTGATACTCTGAAAGCAGACCCTACCACAGTACCCTTCTCACCTCTACTAACATGCTATTAACCTTTGATACTCCTTCTTCTTTACGCTGACATTTTATTTATCCTGGACATCTGCCTTCCCTATGTTTTTTACAATAAAGTGGATACTATCCCCTCACAATACGCACTTTTACCTCCGCTAAAAGCAAGGAAGCATTCACCAAAATCATCTCCACCATCATCAACTCCCTTTTTCCCATTTTCTAAATGAGGTTGGGGTGTTGTTTCACTTGTCACCACCTGTCCCTATTAAATGCCATTCTCCAACCTTCAACACTCATACCTGATTGTTGCAGATCTTCTCTCACACAATCCATCCACCTCTTCATTGGATGCCTATGTTTCCTCTTGCCTTCTTCCTGCCTGTCCCAAATCTTCTTCATTAGATTGTCTTCTGCTTTACTGCACGTGCCTGAACCACAGCAATCTGTTCTCTTTGACCTTCTCTGCAATTGGAGCTACTTTGGCACCTCCTCTGATGTCCTCATTTCTTGCTCTGTCCCACAGTGTGCATCCTATAACCTGTCGCACGCACTTCATCTCCGTCCCCTTTAGCTTTCTCAACTGCTTTGCCTTTACTGCCAAGTTTCCTGTAGTATACAGTACTACTGGTCGCATCACATTTTTGTACACCTTACTTTTCAGCTTCTTTGGCATTCTTCTGACATGCACTACCCCTGACACTCTGTGCCAGTTGGCTGTAGCCCCCCTGATTCTAGCTTTGACCTCTTCATTCAGACTTCCCTTCTCCTCAACCACCCCTCTCAGTTAATTGAAGCTATTAACCTGTTCCATTGTTTTCCCTTCAGTCTCAGTTTTCAGCTTCCTCTGATTTCCCTCATTTCTTGCCATTACAACTGTCTTCATGTTTCATCCCATGTTCCCTCCGTTCTGCATTCCATTCTCCTACCCTTTGCTGAAGTTCTTGCTCAGAGTCTGCTTGTAATGCCACACTGTCTGCATACAGCAACTCTGTTGACCTAACATCTCTGATCTGTTTCTTAATGTAGTCCATCACCAGTATGAACAGTAGTGGGCTCAACGCTGAACCCTGATGCACACCCACTCTCACTGGAAACCTCTCTGTAAGATCTAACACTGATCATACTTGAGCCATTGGGTCCTTGTACATAGCTTGCATTAATTCTACCAATGTTTCTGGGACTTCAAACCACCACAGGACGGCCCAAATAACCTTTGTTGAGGCCATGTCATATGTTTTTTCCAAGCCTAAGGAATACCCAGTTGGTCTCTTTCCTCATTTTGAGCTTCTTCGCAAGTGGGTCCCACTGCAAACATCGGGTCAGTTGTGCTGCATCCTGATCTGAATCTGATCTGCTCATTTGCCATCTTACTTTCTACCACTCTGTGTGTGTGTGTGTGTGTGTGTGTGTGTCTTTCGGCTTTTCTCGGTAAGGGGTCGCCACAGCGGAACTCCGGTCCGCTAATGATTGGCAGAAGAGTTTTATATGCTGGCTTGCCGGGCCTAACGCACAACCTTCAACGAAGGAACGCCCATTCACGCATGTCGTCATACAGTAGACGCTTTAACTGAGAATCGAACGGGCAACGTCTAACTGTGAGGCGACACCACTCTGTGTATTTGTTTATTCAGCATCATCTCCAGAACTTTCATGCATGTGACAGGAGTTTGATTCCTCTATACTGCCCACAGTTGTGGATGTCCCCTTTGTTCTTGAACACTGGCACTACTATGCTTATTCTCCAATTATCTCAGATAGGTTTCTCTCTCTACACTGCTGTAAGTACCCTCAGCAGACATTTCTCCCGTCTCATCCAACATCTTGATCATCTCTGCTGTGACCTCATCTAAGCCTGCTAGTTTCCATGAATTAATTTTGCTTAGTGCTGTTCTTACTTCCTCTAAGGTGGGCTCCTCCTCTTCTCTCACCATAGGCTGTGTCTGAGGCAATACAGCTTTTGTGACCTTTGATGAACTGTGGACTTGTGAGCAAGTTGGTGCTGCCATCCCTTATGAAGGGTGCCTGACTATCTTCCTTATCATTCTGACTTTGCCTTGCAACCTGATAAAGTTTCTTTTTGCTATCCACCTAGTCACTTTCCAGAAGTAGGCAGACTGCCTCTGATGCCTTGCTCTTTGCTAATGCAACTCCTTTCTCAGCTTCTTTGTTATCCAAATGGTATTCTTAGCCTGGTCTGTCTTTCCTATATCCCACTGTTTACTGCACTCCTTTCTTTTGATGACTTCCTGGGCATCTGTATTCCACCACCAGCTTTCCTTATGTACCTTATTTGGTCGGCCACATATCTATTCTGTAGTCCACACACATGTTGTTTTGAGGAGCTGCCACTCTTCTTCAACTCCACCTATTTTCTCTTCTTCCTGAGGTGCTAGATCCCTGTGTAATTCCTTGAACTATTGTGCTTTCTCTCCATTCAACTTCCAGGTCTTTAGAGTCTGGTCTCTATTGACCTTAGAGCATTCTGTGCCCACTGCTTGTGGCAACTAGTGATTTATACTGTGGGCCGACTGTTTCAATGAGGATGACTTTCCAATCATTGATTCTATGCCAGTGCCCTTTCCTTACTAAGGCAAAGTCTACCTGAGCTGCATGATGGCCACTTTTGTATGTGAACTTGTGACCGTCTCCACCATCTGGAGTTCTATTCCTTCAAAATCAGAAGCTTTCATAATTTGAAGACCTTCTAATCCACTTCACTGATTTTACTCAATGTAAATATTACTACACCCTCACCTCAGTGCCACTTAGCTCTGCTACCTTCCTCTCTTTTTATTCTCTACCTTCTTTTCCTTGCTCTGTCAAACAGACTTGCAAACATTCCCTAAAACATTCAGCCTCTATCTCTCTCTAGACACATTTACTGTCTCTATTACTTTAATTTACTAAGATAATTGTGCCTTTCTCGTGTCAGAATCCACGGGGAGGCCAGAAAAATCACATGGGACTGCTTACCATAGGGAAGCAATGTTTTTTGAGAGGGTTACCTTACTCGCAGAAGCGAGTGAAGCAACCTCACTAAAGTCATTTCAAGCTGAACCCTGAGCATACTTCTGGCTATGTATAGGGAATACAGTCAGATCTTAAGAATAAAACCCTTGATTCTCCAAAGATAAGATGTCCTCAGCAGCGGCCTTAGGTCAGCTGGTGCCCTAGGCAAAAGGGCTCCAGGGCGTCCTGGGCTCCACGGCACCCCCCACACCACCCAGGTACCCCCATCCTGGTCTACCTACACCAAATAAATACTGGAAAAGCTACCCTGCTACAGCGTTGCCCTAGGTGGCCGCCTAGTTGGCTTATGCCTAAGGCCGGCTATGCTTGTCCTCAGAAAGAGCAGATGGGCCACAAAACTCTGACCTCCTACCTCCCATGGGAACAAATAGGCCAACTGAAACTGAAACTGCAACACATCTCTATTTGTGTGCATGGGTAACACATATGTGCAAGATTCTGGTTCAGTTTCTAGTAAAGGGGGCTAGTATGGGAACCAGAAGTCAGATGACCAGATGTATGTGAAGTCATTCTGTAATCCAGCACAAAAATGATGTTTTAATACTAGATGACACTGAATTCTAACAGCAGTCTGTTTTTTGGAAACCTGACATAGAAGGATCATTCACACACCTCATCTTGCCTTGCTTTAGTAAGTAACCAGGGAATAGTAATTCTTTAGAACAGTCAGGAGAATACAGTGGATTAGTTAAGTACTGTTTTCTGTATCTGTGTGAATCTAGCCATCTGTGTTATTTTTAATATTTCCTGTGATTGAAACTCTGGTGTTTATTGTAAATAGATATTTAGTACTTTCATATTCTTTTATTATTTATTATTAAATATATTTAAACCCTTCATTGTGGCTGGTCTTTTAGAAAATGTTTTAACCTTTAGGAGTACTTATATCTATTTGGTGACAGTGTGGCGGCTCCCAAAAGTCTTCCTGTTTGGTCAACATTACCATTGGCATTAGTATTAATTTCACTGAGTATAACTGGGTATCCTTGTAAGAGCATTAGAGTAGATGAGTTTGGAGTGTCCTGGTGGCAGTATCTACCTTACAATATGGGCACAGGGGCATAGCTAGTAAATCTATTTCAGCCTTTCCCAGGTGTGTGTGTGTGTGTGTGTGTGTGTGTGTGTGTGTGTGTGTGTGCGCACGCGCATATGTGTGTGTGTGAAAATCAAATCTCAAAAACCATGTGTGTCAGCTACTTGGAGTAGGAACACAGAGCACTGGTTTCACAGAGAGGGTGGTGGAGGATTTGACCTGGGACACTCGGCTGAGGACTCAACTCTATAGCTGCGCCAGTGGGAGTCTTACTGGGGGCCTGGAGAGAGACAGGGAAACCCAGACTGAGTGTGTACCCTGTGCGCTCATAAGGGAAATTGTGCGTGGTGCAGACACCTGCACCTGGAAATACTGTGTGTCTCTATTTTTGTTCCAAGTGAGCATCCTTCACCGGTGTCAGTGGTGAAGATTCAGACTCCTTGATTACTGGCCCAGTGGGGGGATGTCAAACAAGTAATAATCATATCTGGAATGTTTTGCATGTTCATTGCTAAAGGTTATTGCTCATCATAGTATTTTGTTAGAAATGTTGGCGGAGCAAATGGTTGTAACTAAGGAAATGTTTTTTTTTTTTTTTCAACTGGGAAACAGGATCTGAACTGCCTAGACACAGTGAGGCCTTGCTATGTTTAATGCTACTGGCTTCAAAAACAAAAACAAGAAAAAAACAATTACTAGAAAATAAATCTAAACCAACTGTAATTGAGGTATTGAACGTTTTAGCAATAATCCACAACTATGTGTGAGTATATCTGGATTTACCCACGGTTGGTGTGGTTTGATCACAAGGGCGAAGCCCGGGTGATTAAACAAATACAACCGTGGGTAAATCCTGATATACCCACACACAATTATGGATTATTGCTACTATACAATGACATTATTTAAGAATTACATCATTCATCTTTCTTTAACAATGTCTTTGAATAACAGCACTTCAGTATGCTGCATACCCCTCAACAGTACAGATTTTTGTCTCATATTTTTGGTGTGTACCTCCTAAATCTGTACCTTTCTGGAAAATAGCGGAGGACTGAAGTAATTAAATAATGACAACATTTTGAGTTTAAGACTCCACATCCTTCAGAAAATTCATGCTAATGTAAAACATATTATTCTATCAACTTTCTAAGTTTGTAAGAGCAATATTTAAAATCTGTCCTTATTTGTCCCTCCATCATTTTAGGCTTTGTCGGATTTACAATGGGCACGCTGGTTGGACTGTCCAATCAGCATGCTTGCTTCTGAATAGTAATGAGCCTTTATTGTACAATGCAAATGGATATAAAAATGGAGGGGGGTATTTAAACAAGGGAAGGAGCAAATTACACAGAAATAAATGGAATTTGAGGGAGTAATACATGTAGAATAATGTTCTGGGGGAGCAAAAGTTTTGAGGGGAAGCAGGAACTGAGCGATGTAGGTAATGTCGGAATGAATGATAAGTGTTAAAAAACATTTATGCTGCATGAAAATAACAATGAAAGTGTTAAAAAGGTTTGTCACGTTTCCATTAATGTATGCGTATCTATGTCAAGGTTTAAACGGGATGATTTAATAATGCATTAAAAAAAAGGTTCGCAGCACCCATCTAGTAACTCCCTGAATGGTCAACCTAGCCATTTATCCATCTACAGATGCAGTCCTGGTCTGGGTTATGAATCCATCTACAGTTGGTGATATGGTCTTCCTTCTACCTTTGGTGGGCAGAACAGCCACAATGGCCACCTTATGATGGACTGCATGGTCACCCAATGCAATGACAGAAGTTTGAGTTATAGACTTCATACAGGGTAAGCAGAATGCTCATCTTCCCATCTGTGATGAGTAGTCCGGCCAATCATACATCTGAAAATCTGGTCATTGCCATCTGTTTTTTTTTCTTTTCAAGAAATACTTTTAATTCAGCAAGGGTAATTTAGTTTTTAATTCTACATTTAAGACTGATATTTTTGGCAGAATATATTTTTCATATACTTTTGAATGCAGTGTGACATTCTTCTTCACTTTTTAAAATTCTTTCTTTAGATTGTTAACAGTGTTATCCATCTGGATGCCCATACTCGTGTAGCAGTTGTAAAGTGTGCTTGTGTATCACATGGGATCATACCTCTTAATTGCACAGATTTTCTCAAAATGTCCAGAGTTTTGCCTCATAGTTTTGGTCTGTTCCTCATAAAAGTTTGGTTTACTGGCAAATCACTGAGGATTGAAGTCAGAAAATAATGACAGAAGTTTGAGTTACAGACTTCATACTCTTCAGAAAATTCATGCTATTGCAAAGCCTTTATTCTATCAACTTTCTATCTTTGTAAGAACAATATTTAAAAATTGTTCCTATTTTTGATCTTATGCCCTCCCCATTATATATGGCTCTGTCTAGATTTCTCGGTCTTAGAGGTCGAGAGGTATGCATGGGATGTCTCACTATAGAAATGTGCAATTTTTACAAATTCTAGCCTTTCCATAGCAGAGTTTTTGAGAAGGCTTGTGTGTGGTCCTCCATCAATTACTGATTGTACCATGTGGATGTTTTGCGACAATAATACTAGGAACTGTCAAGAGGAGGACTGAAACAACTTGGGTCTGCTGCTGCAATCTTTGATGCACTTTCTGTTCTGAAATGTTCAATAAAATAAGAAGTTATGTACTCACCATAACGTTGCATGTTTGTTGCCCATTTCACCTTCATTTATTGCTGGTTGGGTTCAGAACCTAGAATCAGTTCCGACTGGGCCTTATACAAAAGCTCAAGAGCTTCCATCGGCTCGTGGCTATACCAAATCCCATGATGCTCCGGGAAGATTCCCCAGATCTTGTTTGCAGATACCATAATTATTATATCTAAGCATGTAACCATATCCCAAGAAAAGACTAAGAAGAGATTCAGAGACATATTATCCAATTTTTATAAGAACCACTCAATCCTCCAGGAGCGAAAGTGGGGGGAGGAGGATGGGATGCAAGAATGAAGGCAAGATGGACAACAAACATGTAACATTATGGTGAGTACATAACTTCTTAATGTTATGTTGTCCTATCTCGCCTTCATTCATTGCTGGGTGGGACAGCGTCCCTAGCACTTTCTTTGTTGGGAGACTCAAGGGAAAACCTCTTCAGAACAGTAGACCCAAAAGAGGCCCTGTTCCTGGAGGCCAGATCGACTTTGTAATGTGATTAAGGTATGAGGCTTTACCCAAGAAGCTGCTGCACAAATGAACTTCATAGGTAGCCTCACCTGAAAGGCATACGAGGTAGATATGGCCTTTGTGGAATGGACTTTCACTTTCCCTGGACGTTCTCTGTTCTGAGCTCTGTATGTATAAGATATACAGTCTGTAAGCCATTTAGAAAGTGTGACTTATGATATTGGGGCTCCTTTCTTTTTGTCTGAAAAGGATGCAAACAACTGGTCCGATTTTCTGAAATCTTTTGTTTTATGCAGGTAGGAACGTAACTGTCTATGTTGTCTAACTGGTATAATTTATACTCTGCCCTATTGCTATAGTTTGGGAAGAAGACAGGTAAGTCAATGAAGTGATTTAAATTAGCTTCTGAACACACTTTTGGTAGGAATGAGGGGTTTGTTCATAAGGAAACTCTATCTTTGTGAAAAGTCATGTAAGGGGACGTATGGACAAAGCTTGAAGTTCAGACACTCGTCTTGCAGACGTAATAGCCACTAATAGGGCCATTTTCCACGACAAAAACTTTATGTCACAAGATGATGCGGGCTCAAAGGGAGGAAAAATCAACACAGATTGAACAAAGTTAGGTCCCAAGGTGCTGGAGGTTCCTTTACGGGAGGTGTCCGCAAGAACGTACCTTTCAAGAATGCCTTACAATGTCTGTGGGACATGATTTTTAGTCCCATTTCCCCGAAATGATAGTTTGAAATAGCAGCCAATTGCACTCGAATAGTAGCTGCCACTGTGCCTTCATTAAAAAGTTTAGCCAGAAAGTTCAAAACAGCCGTTATGGGGGCAGTAAAAGGGTCAATATGGTTGCTGCAAGCCCAATAGGAAAATCTTTTCCATTTGCTAGAATATAATTTCCTGGTTGACGCCTTACGAGATGAAATCAAAATATGTTTCACTGTAGGGGAAATATCAGGAAGCCTGGCTACTTGTGGAACTCGAGCAGCCAAGCTATCAATATGAGAGTTTGAAAAGATGGATGAAGCATTTCTGATGGATGGATCAGGACATCTGGAACTGGGTCCAGAATTTACAGCTCCTCCTGAAGATGGGGCCATAGAAAGGGGTACCAAATCTGACAAGGCCAGTATGGTGCGATGAATATTACTCTGCTTCTCAACATGTTGGCTTTCTGAAGGACTTTCAGTATTAGGGGAAAAGGGGGAAAGGCGTAGAGGAGACTCGAGGGCCAATCGTGTACAAGTGCATCCCTTGGTGACGACCCCCGGAGGGGGATCAGGGCAAAGTAGCTGCTGCATTTTGTATTCGTGGACATGACAAAGAGGTTGCAGCAAGGCTGTCCCCACTTGCAAAAGATCTCTTCCGCAACTTCCTGTTTTAGGGACCACTCGTGGGGTTTGTCCTCTATCACACTGGGCTTCCCCGGGATGTGCATTGCTAGCAGAAAGCGTTGGGAAGAAACTGCCCATTGCCATACTCTCTGGGCCTCTTGACATAGGGAGTATGATTTGGTCCCTCCTTGCTTAAGTACCACACCACTGACATGTTGTCTGTGTGAATTGCAATTGTTCCTAATGGAAGGGAGACCTGGAATGCCTGCAACACCAAAAGCACTACTCTACATCTCTAGGACACTGATATGCAAGTGGTTCTCGTGATCCTTCCAAACACCTTGGACAGTCTTCCCCAGATAATGCCCCACCACCCTATCTGGGAAGCATCCGTGGTCACTGTGGCTACAGGTTTTGGGAAAATGAACAGTCAGTCCAAAGTCAATTAAGTGGAGCGAAGCCACCAATGTAGATCTTTCTTGCAAGACTCTGTCATGATCACTTTGTGAGACATGGAAAGTTCCTGCATGGACCACTGGGTGAAGAGTAACCATTGAAGAATCCTCATATGCAGACGAGCTAAAGGCACCAAAGTTATTGCTGCCACCATGGTACCCAGAGCATTGAAAACAAGTTTTGACTGTATCTTCTTTCTTCGATAAGAGGTTCTTGATCAATTGGTGTAAGGTTTGAATCCTCTCGGGGGGGGGGGGGGGGGACTTGGGCAAACATGTATCTTCTCTCTAAGTCTGCCCCTATATATACGATATGCTGCTATGGCAAAAAGCCAGAATTTTTTTAAGTTTATTGTGATGCTTAGCTTAGAGCAAAGATGAATGGTGGTGTCCCTCGCCCTTGTTAGTAGATGCTCGGTGGTGACGGTTAGCAGCCAATTGTCTAAATATGGAAACACCCGGAATCTTAGACTCAAGTGAGCCGTAACTACTGCCATGCATTTGGTGAACACTCTGGGGGCTGTAGTGAGATCAAAGGGCAGAGCTCAAAACTGGTAGTGATTGGCTCCCAGCCGAAAGTGTAAATGTCTCCTGGATTGCCTGTCCAATTTTTTGTGGTAGTACGCATCCTGGACATCTATAGAGCACATCCAATCGTCTTTTCCCAGAAAGGGGAGTATCGACTGCAGTGTTACTATCCGGAACCTTTACTTTTTGACGCACTTGTTTAGTCTGCTGAGATCCGGAATGGGCCCCCAGTCTCCTGGCTTTTTTGGACCTAAAACAAACCTTGAGTAAGTTCCGTATCCAGTTTTTCTGTGGGGACATTTTGGGTGACTCTTTTTTTCTAGCAACTTTTATACCTCTAAAGTTGCATGCTCCCTTGAATTGGGTGTTACATCTGGGACTCGTTTTTTTCCTAAACGGGGAGAGTAATAGGGTATGTAGTAGCCTCTGGATATGATCATTTGTACCCATTTGTTTCTGGTAATGTCTAGCCAGGCATTTGGGTACAACGACAAGCGACCCCAACTGCCTGCAGAGATGGACAGATGGGCTTCCTCTCAGGAGCGCTGAAATGGCTTACCAAGGAAGCAATCCCTGTCACCCTGATTCTGCAGACCCCCTCTGCCACGTGGTCGGCATCTTTCACTGTTACTCTCCCCTCTGCTCCTGGGGAAAGAATCGCCATGTGCATCTGGGAAAGCTCTTTGGGACTTAGAGAACCACATTTTTTCAGCCTTCTGACCTTTAGGATAAGGTCTAGTAGGCAGGGAGAAATGGACTCCAATGGCAGATAGTTTTTCCCTCCTGTTCACACCTGGTTAAGGTCTCTTTAACTTTTGGCCTGAGTAAACACGAGCCATCAAAACGGGCGTTAGTAAAGGAAGACGTGAAGGGTTCTGTGAAGTCACATAAGCACATCCAAGAATGTCTCCTTAAGGAAATTCCTGTACCCGCTGCCCTACTCGCTCCATCTGCCACATAGGAAATAAGTCGCATGGAGGAGTTAACCACAGAGTTTAGGGTGCAAAGCTGGGAGGAGACCTTGTCCGAAACCCCCGCAGCTACAGAACCTTGGAGGTTATCTCCTAGCTCCTTTAGGAGAACCTTTGAAGCCTGGTGAAATGGGTCAGGTAGTTCAGTGACTGAAGGGCAAAGGATGCTGAATAAAACATATGCTTTCCATATCTGTCCATCGTTCGAGACTCTTTATTCTGTGGATGGACAGACAAGGATGTCTCAGACAACTCCTTCTTGGTGGCTGCCGCCACCACCATAGCATCTACCAGAACACCTTTACTGAGAAATTCCTTGCCTGCAGGAATGGTAATGAAGTTATTTGGCCTCCTAGGAAAAGGGTCTACTGAGTCCGTAGTGCCCCACACCTTCCGACTGACTACAATCATGAGTTGGTTGAAAGGCAGAGACACCCAAGAGGTAGAAGGGCAAGACCCGGACGCCTCCAGGTACACAGACTCATCCTCAGAAGGGCTGATGGGCTTCCATCCACCTCTCTGCTTAAAGAATTTCTAGGATGTCTGCAGAGGAGACATCCTCAGAGTGTGACCGTGGAGACCCTTTTGAATCACCGAGATCCATGTCAGAAGTGATGGACTCCTCCAGGGATTCTAGATGCTTCCTTTTACACAACCTTTTCAGAGGGACCTCCTCAGATGGGCACTCTGGCGAGGTTTCGGAAGACACCACTTCACCCAATGGGGCGTCCTGGGGCATCGGGTCTCCACGCCTGGAAGGGAGTGATGACACTGGCATTTTTGAGGGAAGAGTACTTGGACCAGAGAGCGGAGCAGTCTGAGGTGACAGCACTCTCCTCATCAAATCGATGGCCCCTCTACCCTGCTCCGAGGAGGTTCCCTGTTCCAAGGAAGTAGAACCCTCCTCCGAACCAAGTCGGTGGGCTCCAAGGCTGATGTATGCTCTGAGTTCACCTGCACTGAAGCCCCGAGAGGTAGACTCGGATCGAGCAACTGCAAACAACACTCCGATAAAACCAGTAAGCATGTGAGGCAACCAAGCCACTGAGACAAACAAGTGAACTCACACAGCACTTTATTCCAAACACAAAAAACGCAGTAGACAAATTAAGGGCTTTCATCCACTTATGGACTTCATCAGAACTACTGCAATTACAACAACACACCCTTTTTATACAATTAATCTTGATCACATGACTAAGACCAAAATCAAACCGTAAAAAAATAAAAAAGTGAAAAAACCTTTTTTGTATAAAAACTATTCTCTGTCTCATATCACCTACTTAGAGGCAATCTCTGCTTGACTTGCAAAGCAATGTCTGACCCAACTCTGTTCGAAATGCTACATCTAAAGAAATCCCAATCACTCCACACCACACACTCCAGAGGCCTCAGCCTCATTGCCACAATCAACAGAACATGCTGGAGGGACAGGTTCATAACCCAAAGGCTGCCCATGCTATGGAATAGACTCCCCATACATGTCAAACAGGGCACCTCACTAGCCCTCTTCAAGGGAAATCTTGATGAGTGGATGGGAAATAGAAAATTCACCCCGGGAATCACTCCAGTGGCTCTACTTGACAGAGGCAGTGGGAACTAAGGTCGGGTGGCACAATGCCAGGGTAATCCTATGGGCTAGGCTTGTAAAGGCGCCAGGGCCATTAGCCTAGTACACATGCATGAACCTATAAAAATGCATGCATAGAATGAACTAGAAACCTTTATTTTAAAAAATAATAAATACTTGTGCAACAACGCTAATATTATACAAAACTAAATTTGAACAGCAGCCCTTTGTTAAAATCCACAACATTAAAAACCTACTTAAAATTCTAAACTCTTTAGATTTAAAACAGGAGTGACAGAACATGCTTCATTGAGACCTGGGGATACAAGGGCATTTAACCTAAGTTGCCACATAAGGTTCCTCACCAATAAATGATCTTCAATGATTTTGCCCCTCAAGTCCCTTTGAAGCTGTTCAATAACTATAAATTTAAAAGAATGTGTAAGACATTTTTTAATGTGTCTACATAAGGCATTTGCATCATTGCCCCTAATGATGTCTCTTACATGCTCATAAGTTCTCTCCTTTATCTTTATAATGGTTTTCCGAATATAGAAGGCCGGACGCATTTGGCAAGTAGCAACATAAACAGCCCAATTAGTGTCACAGTTGCATCTACCCTTTACATTAATGGTACAACCATTGACCATCACACTCATAATACCTAACTGGACATATTGACACATTTTACAATGTCCACATTTCAACATACCCTTAATGTCAGTCTTGTTACAACTACTGATGTTGTAGTGATTACTCTTCTCCACATTAAACCCTTAAAACTGGTATTCCTTTTATATACAATAACAGCTTTATTATTTTATTTTACATTTGTTAACCGGGAAATTCCGACTGGACCAGGTCCATTTTCAGCGGAGGCCCGGGGAGAAAAGCCCCAACAACAAGTTATACAAATACAGTACATCCAGCATAATACACAAAACAGGTTACATCATGTATGCTGAGAATAGTAATATAACAAGAATTAATAAAAACACTCCAGGTAAAGGATATAGAACATGGGTAAAAAGACAATGTCAGTCATACTTTGGTAAGAAAAGAAAATATATCAAGTAAGATTCTACAGTTAAAAGTACCCTTTCATATGACCAAGCCTACAGGGGATCAGAGCTCCAGCATGTGATCAGAGAGGAATTTGGGGAGTTAATAGTAGTATGGGTAGGGTTATGTGATACAAGGGCATAACCATGTACTAAGAAGGTGCGATTTGAGGGAGTTTTTGAATATGGATGTGGAGGGGGCAGTGGACACAGATAGGGGAAGAGAGTTCCAATTTTATCATCCATCATATTACCTAACTGGACATTAGAAGAAATAATAAACCAATTATGATTCAACATACTCATGATATTATAAGAGTCAGTTAAAAAAGTTAACAGACATGAGTTTGAATAGTCTCTAGGGGGGACCCCAGGTCTAGTAGTAACACTCACGCTGTCCCCACCCAAATTTTATTGATGCAATGCCTCATCATTAGAACACAAAAGTGGGGCATACACCTTCTGCGCCCTCTTATTTACCACTTCTTCCCTAATAGGGTTCAAAAAGGACCAAGGATAACTCCGCTTCAAAAATATGTCTAATAACTTATTGACCTCCGTTAAAAACATGTCATCATCCGAGACCATTCTGGCCAACCTTACCAAGTGGCCTTTGACCACAGACTTTTTCTGCACCATTGGATAAAAATTATCAAAGTGGAGATAACTATTTGAAAAAGTGGGTTTACAATATATATTGGACTGATAACACCCACACTCCACATCCTTGTAAATAGTTACATCCAAGAACTCAATGGTTCTGCTGTGATCGGATCCAAGCACTCCAGATCCGAAGCCATGGAATGGGTCAGAGAAGGAATCGACAAAGGGGAAGTGATGTTGGTCAGCTTAAAATCCCTCTGGGTTGGGGTCAATCTTGGCCAGTGGCGGAGTCCGTAACAGCCTCCTGACCACCCACTATACGTCATCGCCCGAAAGACTCCTGTAGGATCAAGAGGACAAAGTTGGGGATCTCACTGGTTGCAGCAAAGGAGAACGTAGTAATGGGGAGACCAGTTCCAGAACTGAGAAACAGCTCTGAAAATGAAACACTGTTGGCTCCAAGATTACAACAGGAGCCGATGAGGGAGATTTTTCATGCCAGAAAGCCTTCGGGTCCGCAGATGACTCTTTTGCTTGCTTTTTTGTAGGCTCCAATAATGGAGCAGTAGAGGATGACCTTTTTTGTAGATTTCTTGGATCTGGAGGATGGGGACTGTTGAGTGGTTTTTGAGGAACTCTGATTCCCTTCTAAAGTATAACCAAAAGGTGTCTTCAACAACCCTGACAATCAACTTGTTCTTTCTTTCCATCAAGACTCTTGAACTAAAAGCATGGCAGAAGGAACATGACTCTTGAAGGTGGACAGCACCCAAACAATACACACAGCTGGTGTGTCCATCTGTAAAGTACAGTTTTGTACCTACCATAAATGTAGATGTTCGAAGATCCACATTGCTGCAGTCCTTACATAGGGGTAGTCCGCTGTCCTCGGTCGGCCCGAATACCAAAGTATTAGGCTGACGTCGGTCAAGGCGCTTAAAACTGACATCAGGACGTCAGGGTACAAAAGCGCATGACCGACATCATATCCTCAGTCTTTTCTTGCCCCAGATGTCAGAAGGCCCTAAAAAGAAAGGCCAAAGCCAAAAAACAGCAAAAAACAACCAACCACCCCTGCACTAACCATATTTACAATATTTATAACCCAAACCACACAACCACCCCTAACTACAGAGGGGAAGGAGGGAGGGTAAATTGGACTGCAGCAATGTGGATCTTCGAACATCTACATTTATGGTAGGTACAAAACTGTACTATGTTCTTCATCTCACATTGCTGCAGTCCTTACATATGGGTAGAATCCCAAAGCAGAGGTAAGGGAGGATGGCAAAACTATAAAGCATTAGGAGCTGCCAAAATGCCCTGTAAAATTGCAGTGGCAAATCCAGCCCTAGATTTAGAGTAAAGTGGAAGGTGGTAATGCTTAGAGAAAGTATGCACTGAACTCCAAGTAGCTGCCTCCAAAATATCTTTAGTAGCCACCCCTTAAAAAGCTGTAGAAGTGGCAGTAGCCCTAGTGGAATGAGGCCTAATCCCAGCTGGAATCTCCTTACCATGATGGGAATAACAGAAAGCAATACAAAAACCAATCCACTTAGAAATAGTTTGTTTTGAAACAGGTTTGCCCTGAGAACCCAAAGCAAATGAAATAAACAACTGCTGAGACTGCCTGAACCCTTTAGTTCTGCTCAAATAATATCGCAACTGTCTGTGTATATCCAAAGTGTGCAAAATCTTCTCCCTTTATTTTGGGGGTTTGCATAAAAAGTAGGCAAATGAATAGTTTGGTTTAAAGCCACACTAGAAACCACTTTAGGCATAAAGGAAGGGTTAGTACGCAAAGACACCCTATCCTTGTGGAAAATTAAGAAAGGCTAAACCGCCATAAGGGCCTGTAATTCAGAAACCCTTCTCGCAGAGGTAATGGCCAACAAAAAAGCAGTCTTCCATGATAAATATTTCAACTCGGCAGTCGCTGCAGGCTCAAAAGGTTGTAGAGTGAGTTTCTCCAACACAAAATTGAGATCCCAAGCAGGAGTAGGAGCTCACGTGGGGTCTTATATTCTTTGCCCCTCTAAGGAATTGCTTAAACAAAGGATGAGAAAATAATGGTGGGTCACAGTCATAGTGAGCAGAAATTGCTGCAGCATGAACCTTTATAGAGGAGAAGGACAAACCTTTGTCCAATAACTCAGTAAGGTATTGAAGAGCAACACTTAAGTTAGGTTTAGAAACATCAAAGTCCTTTGCTGTACTCCAAATTAAAAATCTCCTCCATTTATCTGCGTAAACTTTCCTTGTACTAGGCCTTCTGGCCTCCAAAATAACATTCAAAACTTGTTGTGGAAGCTGAGACCCTCCAGGGTTTAAAACAGAATATGCCAGGCTGTTAGATGTAGAGAGTGCAGTTTGACATTGAGTAAATGACTGTTCTCCTGAGACAGCAGGTGTGGAATCGAAGGCAAAGGCCATGGAGGCTCCTGCACAGACTTCTCAGTAATGGGTACCAGTGCTGTCGAGGCCAATCCGGAGCTATTAAAATCATGGTTGGCTTGTCCTGTCTGACCTTCAGGAGTACCTTTGGGAGGAGAGGCAGTGGTGGAAAGGCATACACGTGAAGATTGCTCCAATTGAATGAGAGAGCATCCACTTTCCAAGCTGTGGGATGAAACCTTTTTGTGCAAAACTTTGGCAGCTGGTAATTTAGTGGAGAAGCAAACAGATCTATGTCTGGAGTTCCCCATAACACTGTCAATTTTTGAAATACATGAGGATCCAATTTCCACTCGTGGGGATCCATAATTTGTCTGCTCAACACATCTGCTAAGGAGTTCTGTGCTCCTGGCAGAAACCTTGCCTGTAGATTTAGCTGCAAACTGAGAGCAGTCTCCCACAAAATCATTGCTTGTCTGCATAGAGGATATGAATGTGTCCCCCCTTGCTTGTTGATGTACCACATGACAGTTGTGTTGTCTGTTTGAATCAACACCTGCCCTGGAAGAAGTAAATCCTTGAAAGCTATCAATGCCAATTGGACTGCTAACATCTCCTTCAAGTTGATATGTAAATGTTGAAGTCTGGCAGGCCACGTGTCTTGTACCCATTTTCCATTTAGATGAGCTCCCCAAGCTTTGTCTGAGGCATCTGTTGTTAGAATCTGACTCGCCTCTGGTCGGGTCACAGAGAGTCCCTTGTTTAGGTGACATTCCTGAGCCCACCACAAAAATTCCTTTTGGATGCAAGGTATTATCTGAATGACAGTGTCCATATCTTGGCAGTGTTGCGTCCATACATTTTTGAGATACCATTGTAGCTTCCTCATATGCAGTTTGGCATTGGGAAGTACCAGAATACAAGATGCCATGAACCCCAAGGCTTGAAGGACTGTCCTTGCAGTCAGCCTGGACTGACGAGACAACTGATGGAAGTAAAGAGAAAGATTCTTTTGTTTGTCCGGGGTCAAAAAGGCCATCTGGGATGCTGTATTCAGTCTCACACCCAGAAAGCACATGTCCTGAGAGGGTACTAGACTGGACTTTATTTCGTTCACAGAATACCCTAGGCATCTTAACACTGCCATCACATACTGTAAATGATGAAGAAGTTCGTCCTTTCCTTGAGCCAGAATCAGGCAATCGTCCAAATAAGGATAGATTTGTATTCCTCTTAGCCTGAAGAAAGCTACCACTGGAGCCAGAACCTTTGTGAATACTCTGGGCGCAGTAGATAAGCCAAAGGGCAATGCAGAGAACTGATAATGAAAAGTCCCAGCTCGAAAACGCAGATACTTCCTGCAACAGGGCCTGATAGGAACATGAAGGTAAGCCTCCTTGAGATCCAGAGTCACCATCCAGTGACCTTTGCCCAGCAGAGGTAAAAGCTGTTGTAACGTCAACATTTTGAACTTGGGAATGTCCAGATATGTGTTGAGGATAGATAAATCCAAAATTGGTCTCCACGTGTTCCCTTTCTTTGGTACTAGAAACAGGCGAGAATAAAATCCTAGGCCCACTTCTGGCAGAGGGACCGGTTGTATAGCTCCTATTTGAAGTAGTAGAGAAATCTGTTTGTGAGCCTCTAGTCTTTGCTGAGGAGGAACGTCTGGCATGCCTTTGAAAGGAGGTAAGGTATGGAAATAAAACTTGTAACCTTGGTGTATGATATCCAATACCCATTTGTCTTGGGTAATTAAAATCCAATTTTCCTTGAAGAGTGCCAACCGTCCTCCCAAAGGTGCTGCCAGGCAAGAAGGATCTGGCAGCTGAAAAAGTAGGTCATTGGGCCTGTTTACGAAAGGACTGACCCCTGCCCTCACTCGAAGACTGTGCAGGTGAACTCCATGTTCTAGGTCTGAAGGAACTCTGAGCTCTGCCCCTACCACGTCTAGATCTACCCCTAGACTGAGAATCAGAAGAAGGATACGTCCACCCCTTAGCAGGCCAATTTCTACTAAACTTTGGAGGCTGAACTTGCAAAAAATCTTTAACAGTCTGCATAGACTTAGCCTTGTCTTCCAATTTCTTCAAGACTGACTCCACAGGTGGACCAAACTGCAAAGGAGCATCCAAAATCCTTGTCTTAACATGGTCAGATAAATTCTGATCCTTAAGCCAGGCGTGCCTGCGAAGAACTGAACCAGTGGCAGCCACCCTAGAAGAGGCCTGCAAAGCATCAAACCCACACTGTAAAGAATGCTTACCCACCTGTTCAGAGACATGCACCAAATCTTGTAATTCTTTACAGTCAATGCCTTCTGCCAGAGCATCCACCTTAGATTTCAATTGTGAAAGAAGAAAATTTTGATATTTCAACATATGAAACTGGCAATTCAAAGCCCTCATAGCTAAGGTAGAAGATGTATAGACCTTCTTTCCCCATCTATCTAAAGCTCTGGCCTCTTTATCTAGAGGGACCGGATTCTTTACAACAGAGGCCTTGACACCCTTAGGTCCCTGACAGTTTCTGGGTCCGCCCTAGGACTCTTATAGAGATATTTATGAGCCTCAGGCACCCTGTAATACCTATCCGGTTTAACAGGCGCAGGAGGCAGAGAATCAGGATTAAGTGAAGCCTCTGAAAATACATCTTGCACAACATCCAGAACAGGGGGTATAGCTAAGGGCCTATGTTGAGGTAAAAACAAAAATTCTCTAAGCCTTTTCCGAGAATCAGAGAAGTCCTGACCTTCCCACTTAAAATGTTCCCTCATAGAATGAAGAGTCTCTGAAAAAGAAAAATCCTCTGGAGGAGAAGCAGAAGGAGTGGAATCTTCTGCATCAGAATCAGAATAAGGAGTGTACTCCTGCAAGTCTTCAGTCAAGACTCTGAAACATCCAAGCCTGTTCAAAACTTTCCAACTCTGGCTCCACCCTAGGCCTCTTATCAGGAGGGGGCAAAGAACCTCTAATCAGAGTAATCAAATCTTCTGCCATTTTAAGCATGTGCTTCTTAGGCACAGACCCTGCTGAACTAGGACTGACACCAACAGAAGCTAAACCTGGCCTGCCTCAGGAAGAAGCCTTGGAAACAGAAGGAGAGGGTCTAACCACCCTGGGAAGGGAGGGGAGTACAGAAACCTGAGAAGCCCCTTCAGCCTGACCTGCCTCGTGAGAGGCCACATCCTGCAAAATCAAAGACTCCCCCTGAGACTCCAGAGAAGCCTCCATCGGAACCACCGGTTCCACTGAAGCCTCTAAAGAACCGGCGTCCGGAACGGACGACTCATCTTGCCTGGGTTTAACCGCTTTGTCTTTGCGCTTCTTCGTGGAAGCGGGCGGAGTATCCGACGGCATATTATAATTGCACCGCCATCAAGACCAGCCTAGCACAATCTAACCTTCGCTAATAGTGCGCTTATTAAACCTAGCACAAAAGCGACACCCAACTACGTCGTGCTCAGGCCCCAAACAAGGAATGCACAAAGAATGATAATCCCTATGCGGTATCTGTTTCCCACAAGAAATACAATTATTCACTTTTTCTGACATCCGTAATACACTGAGGCAAGAAAAACCAAAATATTCCCAACGTGTACTTAGCCAACTTGGATTCGGTCTGAAACTCCGAACTCGAAAAATTTCAGAACGCCGAACGGCACTTGCAACGCTGCTTCTGCATCGGACCATGCGGCAAAAAAGACTGAGGATATGACGTCGGTCATGCGCTTTTGTACCCTGACGTCCTGATGTCAGTTTTAAGCGCCTTGACCGACGTCAGCCTAATACTTTGGTATTCGGGCCGACCGAGGACAGCGGACTACCCCTATGTAAGGACTGCAGTAATGTGAGATGAAGAACATCAGACACATCTTCTGGTTGCACTTGTCACATTTCTTGAAACCCGAAGGTTTCACTTCTCTGGTATCCTTGGACATTGTAGACAGCAGTCAACAAAAATCAAGTCAGAACGTTAGCTATATAAAGTTAGCGCACACACACACGTCAAAAAATTGTAATTATTCAGTGCAACAACAGGAGGAGAAGTCTCTAACCACAAAAACAAAAAACAAAAACAAAAAAAAAACAACTAACTCCTACACAAGAAAGGGAAAAGAAGGGAAAGCCCCTTAATTTAAACGGGCTGAAGGGAGCCCACTAACTCAAACAGACTACCCAACAAGCAAGGAAATAACACTGACAGCAACAAACAATGACCCGAAACTCTCTAATTTAAACGAGTTTGGGAACGGGATAGGGAGAAGAAATAAACCGGCCTAATGGTAGACGGCCAACAAGAAAAGCAGCACAAACACAATAACGAACACTTTCAATACACTACCCACTACTTTTAAGCTATAAAATGTTACAATATCACAAAATTTTGATAAATCATTTGAGAAAAAAAAAGAAAAGATTCCACTTAGCCTTGAGCCTGCATGGAAGCACCCGATCATGTTTAGCGGCAAACAAGATCTGGGGAAACTTCACGGAGCATCATGGGATAGGGTATAGCTATGAGCCAGTGAAAGTTCTCGAACGTATGTAAAAAGCCGAGTCAGAACCGATTCTCAATTCCGAATCCAACCAGCAATGAATGAAAGCGAGATAGGACAACATAACATGATATGTTATCTCCACCCTCCATTTTATTTACATGATGACATGCATTACATTACAACATTTCTTAGCCTTTTTATGTTGGTTTTATTTTTGCAATGGAAAGTTGTGGTACACTGCTTTGTGCATATCGGTAACTATGAATTACTGTCTCTTGCTGGTATCTTTTTGGCAGATATCTTTGTTGTCTGCACAAGCTGATAGAAAGTTCTCACTTAAAATCTACAATCACCAGATAAATGCCCTACTAAATGATTAATCTAGAACTAGCAATTATGTTTTACTTTGAAACATAATTAAAACCCTGATTATGCCTTTTGGTTTTATGATGACAGCCATTGCCGTTTTAAATGGCACATTTACTTTAAATAATGAAATACACACAATTTTTTTAAGTCATTCACAGAAATAACGATTACCACTGATTCAGCATCCAGTTCGATAATAACTGAAATAGCGCACATCTCTGGATCAATCTGCTGTCAGATCATCCACTTCCAAATACTGATTATCCTGTACTTCATATTAACATCTGAACTGAGACAAACCGTCTGGGCTAACTACAATATTAACAAAAACAGTCAAGTGCATTTCTTTGTAAGTGTAGTTATCACCTGCTTTATACACACTTTTGTCAACATGACTCTTTCACTTTGATAAATGTAAATATGCCTATGTCAAGACTGATAATTTAATAAAGGTGTTAAAAAAACATGGCTCTCTTACTTTATACAATATACACCTATATGCCCAAAATTATTCTGGCAGTGTAAGATCCTTTCACACTAAAAGTATGCAGTTCATTGCATATGCTTCAGTTACTACCTTGTTAACAATACATATAACCACTGTCTTTTGTAGTTTCATATGATCCTTTGCTGCAGCTTCCAATAGCACTGGGCTATGTGGTGCTTTATCCACAGTTAGATCCAATTTTGACAGCAATTTGTCACACATATTCTCTCCATGTATGCAACACATTGGCCTAACTCCATCCATAACTCTTTTTTTAATTTTTGCATGTGGGATTAAGGTATCACATAGTGCTGTTGCCTCATAGCAAGAGGTTCTCCCATTCGATTCTCGGCAGGAGTGCGGGGAGTGCCTTCTGTGTGGAGTCTGCATGTCCTCCCCGCGGTTGGGTGGGCGTTCGAAAGACATGCGTAAGTGGGCGTGCTTTCGTTGAAGGTTGAACGTCGAGCTGGCACTTCGGTGTTCGTGAAAATCTACTGCCAACCATTAGCGGACTGGAGTTCCGCTGTGGTGACCCCTAACTGGGAAAAGCCAAAAGACAACAACATCAACAGTGACTATCTAGAGCCAATGTTCACACCATTGGATGACTAGCTTGCCACTGACACATAAGGCTGACCCTCACTGTCTTAATATCTCTGCTGTTCTTCTCTGAAGCTGACAGTGTTCTGTCAAACTATTGAGCTCTGATACATACTGAGAAACACTGCATCTTTGGATATTACTTATGAAATTTAAAACATTCAACTAGGCTTATGTTACTTTGGATTTAAAATGACTCTAAGATATATGCAATGTTTTGAAAAGATTACTACATAAGCTTTTCTATCAGTGCACTGCTGAACAGTTTTAATTAATTTGTAGGTAGTTGGGAGTGGGCCCCAAGGTCCTTTTATCAGCCTCACCCTCCTAATTAAGAAAGAACATATATGAAGCACAACAGAAACAAAATACAGATCACAGGAATAATAATACATATTTTACACTATTACTTATTCCAGAACACATTTCGCCATACTATATGAATATGAATGATTTTAAAAAAATCACAATACAGTGTGGAGAACAATGTCTTAACATTTTTGATACTACACATGATGTCTGATGTGTTCGGACCAACAGAAATAGCTTGCTTCATTGTAATGCTAACTGGAAGCCAGGGATGGGTAGAAATAGAAGTTATGTTCTTACCATAACGTTCCATGTTAGTTGTCTTCTTCTCGCCTTCTTCTTGCTGGATGGGTTCGGAGCCGACCTCGGCGCCGACTCGGCCACTCTAAAAGCTCGAGAGTTGGTTCCACCGGCTCGAGGCTCCCCTTATATCCCACAATGCTAGGCGAGAGTTACCTCAGATCTCGTTTGTAAGCTAACCCCAGCTTATAATAGTAACAGAATAAATGTAAAACAGAGTCCACCTCTAACAACAGGAAGAAAGAAGGGTGACCTACATCCTGAACCAGGAAATATGCATAATAGCATATGTCTAAGAAAGAGGTGGTAGAAAGAGAGGTCACAATCACAACTCCTCTAGGTCTGTCCAGGCCAGGGGGAAGGAGGGTGGGAGAAGAAGAAGCGAGAAGAAGACAACTAACATGGAACGTTATGGTAAGAACATAACTTCTATATGTTAAGTTGTCTATCTCGCCTTCATTCTTGCTGGATGGGACCAAGGCCCCTAGCACCTTGTCCCGGTGGCCTAACGGAACAGACTCCTGAGAACAGTGGAACCAAAGTTAGCTCTATGCCTAGAAGCTAAATCCAACTTATAATGAGAAATGAAAGTGTGAGGAGTAGCCCAAGTAGCCGCTGCACAAATGGTGTCAATAGGCAGTCTGTCTTGGAAGGCTAAAGAAGTAGCCAAAGCTCTGGTGGAATGAGCCTTAGGTTTATCAGGCAGCTTTTGATGCCTAATTTCATATACAAGGGAAATCAAAGATGTTAGCCATCTGGATAATGATACCTTTGAAACTGAAAGTCCCTTTCTGCTCTCCGCATAGGAGACAAACAGCTGATCCGATTTTCTGAACTGTTTAGTTCTATCCAAGTAGTACCTCAATTGACGGTGAACATCCAGGCAGTGTAATTTTGTTCAGACCTATTGGAGTATTCTGGAAAAAGACCGTAGATCAATGCTTTGATTCAGATTTGATGTCGAGACCACTTTAGGCAAAAAGGACGGGTTAGTTCGTAAGGATACTCTGTCCTTATGAAACAAAAGATAAGGAGGACGACAGCTGAGTGCTTGAAGCTCTGAAACTCTTCTAGCTGATGTAATAGCTACCAGAAAAAGAGTTTTCCATGATAATAATTTTAAAGAACAGGAGACTGCAGGTTCGAAAGGGGGAAGAATCAAAGAAGCAAGAACTAAATTTAGGTCCCAAGGAGGAGGAGGATTTCTTATAGGAGGTCTGAGAAGAAAAACTCCTTTCAAAAAGGCTTTGCAGAGCTTGTGGGACATTAGGGCAGATTCAGAAATACCCACATGAAAGTTAGAAATAGCTGCCAATTGAACTTTAAGTGTAGAGGGAGATGAACCTGCATGGAAGAGTTCAGCTAGAAAATCAAGGACTAGTTGGATGGAAGCATTCTATGTCTTTTCCTTGAGCCCAATATGTGAAGCGTTTCCACTTATTCAAATAAATCTTTCGAGTGGAAGATTTATGGGAAGCTATCAATATATCTCTAACAGAGTGAGATAATTGAGGAAGCCTGGCTAAGGTTGGAACTGGAGGAACCAAGCAGTGAGGTTCAGAGAGGGGAGGGAGCGATGAAACTGACCCGACTGATGGATCAAAAGATCTGGAACTAGGTCCAGATTCCACGGTCGCTCCAAGAGAAAACGATGTAGAAAGGGGAACCACACTTGTCGAGGCCAGTAAGGAGCAATGAGGATCAATGAGGCCTTCTGAGCGATAGCTTTCTGTATTACTTGAGAGATCAGTGGGAAAGGAGGAAATGCATACAGAAGTCCCCAGGGCCAAACTTGGACTAGAGCGCCTTTGCTGGGTTGGCCTGGTAAAGGGAATAGAGTGAAATATTCTCTGCACTTGCTGTTTTGGGGAGTAGCAAAAGATCGCAGCAAGGCTGACCCCACTTGAGAAAAATTTCTCTCACTACAGAGTCTTTCAGAGACCACTCGTGAGGCATGAGTATAGCTCTGCTCAACTTGTCCGCAATTTGATTGGACTTCCCGGGGATGTGCGTTGCTATCAGAAACCGCTGAGAAGAAATCGCCCATTGCCACAGTCTGAGTGCTTCTCGACACAGGGGGTATGATCTGGTTCCGCCTTGTTTGTTGATGTACCACACTACAGACATATTGTCCGTCTGGATTGCAATTGTTCCCAAGGGAAGAGAGTCTTGAAGGGCTTGCAACGCTAAAAGCACTGCTCTCATCTCCAGAACATTTATGTGCAAGTGGCATTCGTTTGGTTGCCATGTGCCCTGGACCGTCCTGCCCTGATAATGCCCCCCCACCCGATCAGGGAGGCATCCGTTGTCAGAGTAGCAACCGGAGGAGGTGGAACAAAGGGTCTTCCCGACAGGAGCTGGGGGGCAGACATCCACCACATGAGATGCTTTTTGCACGCTTGCGTGATCATAATGGTGTGAGACATTGGAAGTTCCTGGTATGACCATTGAGTAAAGAGCATCCATTGAAGGATCCGCATGTGGTATCTGGCTAATGGAAGCAGAGGTATGGCCGCTGCCATAATTCCCAACACCTTTAGAACTAACCTGGCTTTGATTCTGTTGTTGTTGAGAAGGAGTGATACCAATTTGTGAATGTCTGATATTCTCTGATGTGTTAGTCTTGCAGACATGTTTATTGTATCTAGATTTGCGCCTATGTAGGTAATAGTACGACAAGGCGACAAAACAGACTTTTCGCAATTTATTGAAATACCCAGCTTTTGACAAACGCGAAAAGTGTAATCTCTGGCCATCAGAAGGAGATGCTTGGTGGGAGCTGTGAGGAGCCAGTCGTCCAAATATGGAAACACCTGGAATCCTTGTCGCCTCAGGTGAGAAGCTACCACTGCCATGCATTTCGTAAACACCGCGGGGGCAGTGGTGAGACCAAAGGGCAGGGCCCTGAACTGAAAATGACTGGTTCCCAACCTGAAGCGGAGGAATCTTCTGGAGCGTCTGTTCATCTTTATGTGATAGTACGCATCCCGAAGGTCTATAGAGCACATCCAGTTTCCTTTGCCCAAAAGGGGAAGGATGGATTGCAGCGTGACCATCCGAAATCTTGTTTTCTTGACTGATTTGTTCAAGACACTGAGATCCAAAATTGGTCTCCAGTTCCCTGTTTTCTTTGGAACTAAAAAGAACCTTGAGTAGATTCCGGATCCTTGCTGGTCTGCTGGAACTGGCTGAATTGCTCTTTTTGCAAGCAGTTTTGAAATCTCCAAAACTGCTAGATCCCTTTGAGCGGGTGGAACATCTGGAAGGGATTTTTTTGACTGATTTGGAAAGCGAAGAAAGGGGATAGAATAGCCTTCGAAATGATGGACTGTACCCATTTGTCTTGAGTCAGGGATAGCCAGGCTTCTGGGTACAGTGACAATCTTCCCCGACTGCCTTCGAAGATGGGCAGTCGGGCAACACCTCAGGGATGCTGAAAGGGCTTGTCAGGGAAGGCTTCCCGATTGCCCTGGTTCTGCGGACCCCCCCTGCCCCTAGGGCGACGCCTACCATTGTTATTCCCACCTCTGCCTCTGGCGGAAAACGACTCTGCAAGGCCAGGCGAAGTCCCTTGAGATTGTTTACGGAACCACATCTTTCCACCTTTCTGGCCTTTGGGGTAAGGCCTGGAAGGAGTAGAAAACGGACTCGACGGCAGAAAGGGTCTTGCCATCAGTCTCGCACCTAGTCAAGGTTTCTTTCACTTGAGGACCAAAGAGGGATGATCCATCAAACGGGAGTTCGTGAAAGACGCCTTGAAGGATCTGCAAAATTGCATAGCCGCATCCAGGCATGCCTACGTAAGGCCACACCTGTCCCTGCGGCTCTGCTCGCTCCATCAGCCGTAAGAAAGAAGGCATGGAGGAGTTGGTTATGGAATTAAGGGTAGACAGCTGCGTGTCCATCTTATCTTGAAAACCAGCAGCTGTAGGGTAATTTTACATCACACTCGCTTCCTTGATCAAGTACCTTTGAAGAAGAGTAAAATGGCACAGGTAGTTCAGCTTAACGCATGGTAAATGTCGCTGACGAGAACATCCGCTTCCGCACCTATCCATGGACCTAGATTCCTTGTTAGGTGGATGGACAGGTACTGAAGGATCAGCTAGCTCCTTCTTAGTGGCAGCAGCTACCACCATAGCATCCACAGAAACTCCTTTTGTTAAAATTGTTTGTCTGCTGGAGCTGTTATGAACTTGGAGGGTCTCCTGGGAGTGGGGTCCACTGAATCAGAAGCCGTCCATGCCTTCTTAGCAACCACCTGCATGAGGGGGTCGAAGGGGGGGGACACCCAGGAGGTGGAAGGACGAGAGCCAAACGCCTCAAGATACACAGATTCGTCCTCCGAAGGGTTGAGGGCTGGCCAATTTCCCCTCTGTTTCAGGATCTCCAGAATGTCTGCAAATGAGACATCTTCAGCAGGGGAACGGGGGGAACCCTCAGAATCATCCAAATCTGTGTCTGACGTGATGGACTCAGGTGAGTCAATGTGTTTCCTCTTACACTTCCTCTTCCGAGGGGGCACTTCTGCCAAAACAGGAGAGGCCGCGGAAGAGGATGAAATCCCACAGGGGCTCCTGAGGAGCTGGCTCTCTGCGGTCCGGGATGAGGGAGTGAGTCGACTTAGCCTGAGGCACCATAGAGGGAGGGGCGGACGGAGCCGACTGTGGAGTAGAGCCAGGCTCTAACACACTCCGCATGACCTCGAATGCACCCCTGTCAGGCAGAGCCAGAGGTCCCCGCCCGAGAAGCTAAGAACCCCCTCGGCACCGACAGTGACGGCTCCGAGGCCGATGTCGGAGCCGAACTCACCAGCGCCGAAGCACCGAGAGGGAGAGGGGGGTCGGACAAGGGTCCGATGCCACTCACCCCCTCGGAGCCGACGAGGGAAGTCCGGCACCGAGATTCTTCCAAGGAAGAAAACGGAGCCGACGACGGAGCCGAAGACAATTGTATCGGCTCCGACGCTATCACAGTCTCGGTTCCGACACGACCCGGCTCCGAGCTCAAGAGAGTCGAAGGAGGAATATGTTGATGGACCGGGGCAGGCATCGACTGATGAGTCGGGCTCTGAAGCATCTGGGCCAGTGCCTCGGACTTAAGTAGTCGACTCACTACCCTCTGAAGGTCATGATCCGACAGCCTCGATGACCTAGAGGAGTGAGATCTTTGGCTCCGTTCAATTAGCAGGGGAGATCCTGGAGCCGAATGAACGGAGCCAAGAGATGGTGACCTGGACCTCTTCCTAGTTGTCGGCTCCGAAGGTCTGGTCGGAGCCGACACCGGAACTTACTACCTCTCCGGCCGAGCCGAGGGGGCCACAGAAACTGTGGACTGAGACTTATCGGCTCCAGCCGGAGCCGATGAAGGCAGAGGTTGAGAAACCTTAGGTCTCGGCTCAGTTGCCGGAGCCGAAGACCTAGATGCCTTAGAGGGCTTCCCTGTTGAAACAGACAGGGAATCCTCTGGCTTGAGTAAGCCTCTGAGAATCAATTTATTCTTTCTTTCCTGCAGGACCCTGGGGCTGAAGCCATGGCACACAGCACAGGAGTCCTGCAGGTGCAAAGGCCCCAGACAGTAGACACAAGAAGTGTGAGCGCCTGTCAGAGACATTTTCTGACAGCACGCATCACACTTCTTGAATCCGGAGACCTTTGCTTCTTTAGACATTTTTTTGAACAGGTGTACACAAACACACACACAAACACACTAGTTACACCCTGTCAAGTTAAATTATAATAAAACCAGTAACTAGGATTTTAAAATAAAATAATACACACACACTCCACTAGGGAAGGAAAGGCCTGTAGGCCCAAGGGAAGAACCTAAGGTTCTTGAGGGAAAAAAACGGAAATTTTTTAGAAGGGGATAAAAATTTTTCTAAACTACACTAAACTAAGTAAAGATATTAAATTAAAGGGGTTTTTAAAGACTAATTTCAACAAGAAATATTAGTCACCAAGAACTGGTAGAAAAACCAACCTCGAAGCTGTAGCGGCAAACGAGATCTGAGGTAACTCTCGCCTAGCATTGTGGGATATAAGGGGAGCCTCGAGCCGGTGGAACCAACTCTCGAGCTTTTAGAGTGGCCGAGTCGGAGCCGAGGTCGGCTCCGAACCCATCCAGCAAGAATGAAGGCGAGATAGACAACTTAACATCTCCAGGTTTAACTGGACTGTGTAGCTGGGAAGACATTGATAAAGCTGAATTTTGTTCCTGTGTTAGAGTATTGGTATGACTTGGTATATTAAAGAGATACAGTTTTAGTGCAGATTTGAAGCTGGTAAGACTGGGTACAGTCAGTGGCAGATGCTAACTTCAAAGAAAGGGGATACTGCAGGAAGAAACTGAATGGGAGAGATTAACTAAAACAGAATGGGGCTAAATTATGACAGGGTCAATTCTGAACATTGTAACAATTTGTGTTATACATATCTGGTCAAGTTGCTAGTTCATCAAACCATAACTTAAACTACACAAACCACTGAAACTCACTTTTACAAAGCTATCCTTATTCCCTATGACCCTTGGATGAAATTCAATGTCTTTTTTAATAAGCTGCACCTTGACTTATCTATCTATATATATGTATATATATATATATATATATATATATATACCTTTATATTTTACATAAATAAATGATTGTACACTACTGTACACATTAAACAGTTTTCCATCAGTAATTTTCCTCTTCTAACTACATCAGAAATCCTTTTCAGACATATGAGGTAGTTGCAGTCACTTTACAAATGAAGCACACTTCTCTTTGGTTGCTGTCAAGTTAAAATAAATGACACCAGTAATGTATTTAACTTATTTCACTCAACTACACACCAGCCCTTTCAAGCCAGATCAGTGACAGTTTAGCCATGATCATACAATAGCAAAGGTCAGTCACGTTCTCCTACAAGCTGCCTCAGTATGCATCAATTATAACCACTTTACTGACAGTGTACACTTCAGATGATGTACAACTGTAATCAAACAAATGAATAAATAATGGTCACAGCAATGTATTTCAGCTCACTGCTATCAGAAGCATATAGTGCAAACCACTGCAAACCCCCCCCATACACACACACACACACACACACACACACATACATTCACATGCCCATCAATTGCAGCCCCTTTGTTGAATGTGAACACCTCAGATGCAATATTATGATCAAATAAATAAAGAACGGTTACACTAATCTACTTAAGTTGTTTGATGTGAGACACACACACACACACACAGACACACAGTGCAACTCACTGCAACCCCCCATGTACATGTGTGCAAACAGATGCATGCTCATCAGTTATAGCCACTTTATGACTACGTATTTATCACGTCTGACTGTGATGAAATGAATGAATGAATAAACAATGACTACTGTAATGTACTTCAGCTTTCTGCTATCAGACACATACACTACAACCTACTGCAACATGTGCCCACCATTTACAGCTATGTGTTAACTTTACACACCTCACATGTCAGTGATTAAAAATTATGAAAATAAGTAAAGGTCACAGTAATTCATTTTATGTCATTAATGTCCAACACGTATAGTACAACTCATTGTAACCACCTACGAACAAGCAAGCATAAGCTTGCAATCAGGCAAACACACACATACCTAGCAATTTCTGCCACTTTTCTGAGTGTGTACATCTCAAACCATTGTTTGTGATGACATACATGAATAAATAAAGAAAAAAAAGAATTTATGATAGGCCACAGTAATGTATTTCAGCATCGTGATATCGCACACACAAGCTGCAACGCACTGCAACCTCCTATGCAGGTGCACACACACACACACACACACACACACACACACACACACACACACACACACACACCCTTAAGTTACTCAACTGTATAAAAATAAAAAGACATATATTGTGGCAAATTAACAACATAGTATTATTTTATACTCGTGGACCATGGCTAAAAAATGGAATTTCCTGCCTACAGCCATCTGCCTTCAGCATAATACTAACAACTTTAAAACTGCTCTTCAAAACCACTTCCACTCCAATTGGATATGTAGCTTCTCTATTTCCACCTCTGCCATTACCTAACTTGTCCACTGAACTCAATCAAGTCTTTCTTTAGCTCCTGCCTATATTTATTACCTGTTGCATTAATATATCCTGTTACCAAATTCTCTATCATACCGACCTCTATTTACAACCCTCCTTCCTCTCCTAGATAGCTACTACCCTTTACTTCCCTGTTCTGTCTAACTTGCATTCCACCTCTACATTTTATTTAGTAGTATAATGCAGCTCCAACATTTAGCCTGTTTACACTTTGTAGTCTATCCATTTCCTTGTTTTGTCAAATGCCTTACTGATGCTGCTCAAATCAATACTCCATTTTACTGTAAATTTGTGTTGTAAATACTGTAGCTATACTCTTGTATTTAGATCCTTATGCATCTGTTTTATTATTCTTTTGTATAATTTTCAAGCAACTTATTTTACGTAACTCTTGCAAACTGTTTTTTAAAAAAAAATTGATTTGTTCAGTTTTTATGTATAAACTGGAGCTTTTCACCCCGGGCCTCTACTGAAAATGGGCTATGCCTGGCCCAATGGACTTTCCCGGTAATCAAATGCCAATAAATAAATAATACATTTATTAAATAAAAATACTGTCTGACCATGGCAAATTAGCAACACATGTGGAAACAAAAAAGCCTCTGAGGGTAAGGTACCTGCTGAACGCCAAAAATCAAAGTTAAGTAGAAAAAAGCTGCAGGTACTCCACGACAAATGAAGCCAACCAGTTTCTTTAGAAAAACACTGCTTTAATCAAATGAGTAAGCGCTTTCACATCTATACAAGATGCTTCATCAGACTTCAAAAAGCAGAACAAACAACCAGTTTAAAACCATTACAGGTCATCCATTAGACAAATGATGCATCAGGTGCAATAATTCAATCTATCACCATGGAAACAATTATACAAATTGAAAATGTTAAAACATTAGAATGTTTGAATGCTTCAGTACATTCGAAGAATTTTTATACTTTAATATATTCAAAAAACTCTCAAAAATACTACTATAAAAGCCCTATAAAAACACTAATAATACTAATAAAACACTGATAAAAACACCTAAAGATGCGCTGATGTATCTTTATACTTATTATAATATAAAATGGTGAAATAAATGAATACAAATATAATTGTAAGAAAAATAAAAAACTCTTTAGTGTGGTAATGGGCGATCAACAAGGAAAGGTTTCAGGCTGACCCTATCATTGAGACCATGTCCCAAGTCAGCTCGCAGCCTGATGATCCACTTCCCTTCTTCCCTTTCTGTGAAACCAATGACATTCCCCAATCTCATGGTGGTGTGTATAAGCTCCAAAACCATAAACATAAAATTATGTGTGGTGCCATGAGTCAAGACATGTCTCGCTAGGGCGTTGTTCTCATGTTTCCTGTTGATGGCATACAAGTGCTCTCTTATCCTCTCCCTGAGGGTCCTATTGGTTTTCCCCACATAAAAACTGTTACATTTCTTACAAATAGCTAAATAAACTAGATTCCTAGTCTTACAATCAGCATAATGACTAAATCTGTATGTTACATTAGAATCTGGATGTATAAAGATATCACTATTATTAATAAATGCACACTGATTACAACTGAGACAGGGAAAGGTGCCCTTCCTAACTGATAAAGGTTTGTTAGTGATATTCCTTTCATAACAAAGCATATTTCTGATGGATTTGGTATTTTTATAACAGAACGAAGGGACAGAACCTACTAGATCCTTCAACCTGTCATCCAGTTGTAATATCCCCCAGTTCTTTCTAATAACATCGGTTATACTTTCATTTCTGTTAGTATAAGTGACAACCATTCGTTTATTATTCTTCTTAGCAGGTCTCTCATCTATAGCTGTTTCTGTCATATTCCTTCTAATGTATGGTAGTGCCATGCCTTCACGCTCTACATTTTGTAAAGTGGACAAATCCGTATCATGATACCCTCTAGCTGAAAAATCTTCACGTAAATGTATTAATGTCAACGCAAAATCAGAATCATTGCTGACTAGACGTGAACAACGTGTGGCTTGATTCTTAATGATATTTCTATGAATGTGTGGGGGATGCATACTATCTCGATGTAAATATGCATTTCGCCTGCAAGGTTTCCTATATATGTTTGTGTCAAGTCTACCTTTATTCTTAGTGAGAGTAACATCTAGAAAATTTATGTGTTCAGCTGAAGTCTCACCTGTTAGTTTCAAAAATGTGGTTGTATTGTTCATGTAACCAATAAACTCTTCTAGAGTTGACAAATCACCACTCCAAACAAAAAAGAGGTCATCTACGAACTGCTTATAGTTCTTAACAAAGCTGGAGTATAAATCATGTTGCAATATGTACGTTGATTCCCAATATGCCAACACTAAATTGGCATAGGAATTCACGCACGGTGTACCCATCGCCACTCCCATAGTTTGTAAATAATATTTATTGTCAAATAAGAACACATTATTCTCTAGAACCACTTCCATTAACATGGTAATTCTCATAACCTTGTTAGTAGCCATCCCTTCATTTAACAGAAACAATCTCAGAAATTCAATACCTATGTCATTCGGTATGCTCGTAAATAGAGACTGAAAGTCTAAGGTCACCAAAATGTCAGTGTCAGAAAATATGTTAGTATCTGCACTACATTCCGCTAAAGATTCAAGAAAGTGCTTGGTGTCCTTCAAGATGGAAGAATTAGAATTGACAAAAGGTCTCAACTGTTTCTCGATGTAAATGGATATACTCTCAGTTAACCACCCTTTCCCTGACACTATAGGTCTTAGGGGGGGATTCACCAGAGACTTATGTACTTTAGGGAGGCCTCTTATTACTGGTACTAGAGGTTTCTCTATCAAGCAATACTTATACAAATCTTTATCTATGATATTGCATAACAGCATGTCATATAACTCAGCATGCACATCTCTAATCACCTTATTCAGTTCATACAAATGTATGACTCTGTAAGTGTCAACGTCTGATAACATATCTAACATCTGATTTTTATAAGACAAACTATCAATTAACACTATCGCTCCCCCTTTATCTGCTGGGCGGATTACTATAGAGTCATTGCCTTGCAAAGACTTCAATGCTGATGTTTCACTAAAGGTTAAATTGTGAAATTCAGATTTAAAATCATGTTGTCTATATAAAGCAAAAAAATCATTCGTACAAGCTCTCTCAAAGGTGTCAATAATTGGATTCAACTCAGGTATAAATGTAGATGGTTTCCTATAACCATAAGGTAAAGCTGTTCGAGTAGTGTTATCATTCTTAAAATATAAATCTAATGCTAATCCTCTCGTAAAATTCTTAAGCTCCACAATTAAATTGCTGATATCCATACCTTGCGAGGGTACAAATGATAAACCTTTTTTAACACATTGTTTTCAGCCTCAGATAAAACATAACATGATAACTTAATTACCAGTTCATTAGATCTGTCCTGTGTGGTTTCTTGTAACTCTCTGGCACCTCGGTCGATTGTTTGCGTTTTTTCCCTTGATAATGGGGGTGCCAAGCATTCTGTTTCAGTCCTTGAAACGATAAAGGGAAAGATAAACTAGTGCCAGCTTCTACAGCTGATGAAACGCCAGCATCTTGTACAGATGTGAAAGCGCTTACTCATTTGATTAAAGCAGTGTTTTTCTAAAGAAACTGGTTGGCTTCGTTTGTCGTGGAGTACCTGCAGCTTTTTTCTACTTAACTTTGATTTTTGGCATTCAGCAGGTACCTTACCCTCAGAGGCTTTTTTGTTTCCACATATTTTCCACTTTGAATCCTCGAAGGGACATGACAGAAGGGACCAGGCAAGAGACTATAATTAATGGTGAGAGCAATGGATCTAACAATACCTCATTCATGCCACTTATATTGACTAATAATAATCCTTTGCTGAGATTTACTTATACTCAGCTAGCCAATACGGCAGTGATGCATGAAGGACATAAACTAGATATGAACATGTTACAATTGATCACGGAAGTTTGAAGATGTTATGGTGAAAATTAAAAATATTCAGTGGCAGAAGCGACACATGGAGGCTTGCTTATCTTTAAAAATAATTCCAAGAGGCCTCCGGATTTTAAAAATGCCCACATTTGGGTCGACATACCCAGAATTGTTGACAGACTGGCAGAAGCTCAATATAGAGACTAGTAACAACTATATGAGGTTATTAGTAAAACAATATGTTTCTATTGAAGAAGAACTATGTAAACAGGTTTCATCTATCGAAAAACAGTTGAACTCATCTCTTACACCTAATCAGCTAACTGAGTTTCATGATGAGCTTTCGAATACTCTTCTTACAGTAGACAATAAACTATTGACACAAAAAAAGAAGTTAGAGCGAGATTGCACAGATTTCTCGCGAGGGAACGTTTGTTCTTGGCCCAGGGAGTCCACCCGACCGAAAAATACTGATACCATTACTCCTCTTGACCAACATAGACCTGGGCGTCGCACTGATTTACTTCCCATTATACCTGCAACCTCTAATGTATCCTCAGCAGTGCAGGAAGGAGCAGGGCGGGTCTTAGGAGACGGCATACAGATGAACAGAGCGTCAACGAACACGACGTTGCAGGACACCGACAGTGTCATCGCAGCACCTAATAACACTTCAACAGTTGATATGCATGGCTTTGGTCCAGCAGTAAAAAGGAAAACTACAATAAATCCTGAAGCTGGTGTTTCATCAGCTGTAGAAGCTGGCACTAGTTTATCTTTCCCTTTATCGTTTCAAGGACTGAAACAGAATGCTTGGCACCCCCATTATCAAGGGAAAAACGCAAACAATCGACCGAGGTGCCAGAGAATTACAAGAAACCACACAGGACAGATCTAATGAACTGGTAATTAATTTATCATGTTATGTTTTATCTGAGGCTGAAAACAATGTGTTAAAAAAAGGTTTATCATTCGTACCCTCGCAAGGTATGGATATCAGCAATTTAATTGTGGAGCTTAAGAATTTTACGAGAGGATTAGCATTAGATTTATATTTTAAGAATGATAACACTACTCGAACAGCTTTACCTTATGGTTATAGGAAACCATCTACATTTATACCTGAGTTGAATCCAATTATTGACACCTTTGAGAGAGCTTGTAATGATTTTTGCTTTATATAGACAACATGATTTTAAATCTGAATTTCACAATTTAACCTTTAGTGAAACATCAGCATTGAAGTCTTTGCAAGGCAATGACTCTATAGTAATCCGCCCAGCAGATAAAGGGGGAGCGATAGTGTTACTTGATAGTTTGTCTTATAAAAATCAGATGTTAGATATGTTATCAGACGTTGACACTTACAGAGTCATGCATTTGTATGAACTGAATAAGGTGATTAGAGATGTGCATGCTGAGTTATATGACATGCTGTTATGCAATATCATAGATAAAGATTTGTATAAGTATTGCTTGATAGAGAAACCTCTAGTACCAGTAATAAGAGGCCTCCCTAAAGTACATAAGTCTCTGGTGAATCCCCCCTTAAGACCTATAGTGTCAGGGAAAGGGTGGTTAACTGAGAGTATATCCATTTACATCGAGAAACAGTTGAGACCTTTTGTCAATTCTAATTCTTCCATCTTGAAGGACACCAAGCACTTTCTTGAATCTTTAGCGGAATGTAGTGCAGATACTAACATATTTTCTGGCACTGACATTTTGGTGACCTTAGACTTTCAGTCTCTATTTACGAGCATACCGAATGACATAGGTATTGAATTTCTGAGATTGTTTCTGTTAAATGAAGGGATGGCTACTAACAAGGTTATGAGAATTACCATGTTAATGGAAGTGGTTCTAGAGAATAATGTGTTCTTATTTGACAATAAATATTATTTACAAACTATGGGAGTGGCGATGGGTACACTGCGTAATTCCTATGCCAATTTAGTGTTGGCATATTGGGAATCAACGTACATATTGCAACATGATTTATACTCCAGCTTTGTTAAGAACTATAAGCGGCTCGTAGATGACCTCTTTTTTGTTTGGAGTGGTGATTTGTCAACTCTAGAAGAGTTTATTGGTTACATGAACAATACAACCACATTTTTGAAACTAACAGGTGAGACTTCAGCTGAACACATAAATTTTCTAGATGTTACTCTCACTAAGAATAAAGGTAGACCTGACACAAACATATATAGGAAACCTTGCAGGCGAAATGCATATTTACATCGAGATAGTATGCATCCCCCACACATTCATAGAAATATCATTAAGAATCAAGCCACACGTTGTTCACGTCTAGTCAGCAATGATTCTGATTTTGCGTTGACATTAATACATTTACGTGAAGATTTTTCAGCTAGAGGGTATCATGATACGGATTTGTCCACTTTACAAAATGTAGAGCGTGAAGGCATGGCACTACCATACATTAGAAGGAATATGACAGAAACAGCTATAGATGAGAGACCTGCTAAGAAGAATAATAAACGAATGGTTGTCACTTATACTAACAGAAATAAAAGTATAACCGATGTTATTAGAAAGAACTGGGGGATATTACAACTGGATGACAGGTTGAAGGATCTAGTAGGTTCTGTCCCTTCGTTCTGTTATAAAAATACCAAATCCATCAGAAATATGCTTTGTTATGAAAGGAATATCACTAACAAACCTTTATCAGTTAGGAAGGGCACCTTTCCCTGTCTCAGTTGTAATCAGTGTGCATTTATTAATAATAGTGATATCTTTATACATCCAGATTCTAATGTAACATACAGATTTAGTCATTATGCTGATTGTAAGACTAGGAATCTAGTTTATTTAGCTATTTGTAAGAAATGTAACAGTTTTATGTGGGGAAAACCAATAGGACCCTCAGGGAGAGGATAAGAGAGCACTTGTATGCCATCAACAGGGAAAATGAGAACAACGCCCTAGCGAGACATGTCTTGACTCATGGCACCACACATAATTTTATGTTTATGGTTTTGGAGCTTATACACACCACCATGAGATTGGGGAATGTCATTGGTTTCACAGAAAGGGAAGAAGGGAAGTGGATCATCAGGCTGCGAGCTGACTTGGGACATGGTCTCAATGATAGGGTCAGCCTGAAACCTTTCCTTGTTGATCGCCCATTACCACACTAAAGAGTTTTTTATTTTTCTTACAATTATATTTGTATTCATTTATTTCACCATTTTATATTATAATAAGTATAAAGATACATCAGCGCATCTTTAGGTGTTTTTATCAGTGTTTTATTAGTATTATTAGTGTTTTTATAGGGCTTTTATAGTAGTATTTTGAGAGTTTTTTGAGTATAAAAATTCTTCGAATATACTGAAGCATTCAAACATTCTAATGTTTTAACATTTTCAATTTGTATAATTGTTTCCATGGTGATAGATTGAATTATTGCACCTGATGCATCATTGGTCTAATGGATGACCTGTAATGGTTTTAAACTGGTTGTTTGTTCTGCTTTTTGAAGTCTGATGAAGCATCTTGTGTAGATGTGAAAGCGCTTACTCATTTGATTAAAGCAGTGTTTTTCTAAAGAAACTGGTTGGCTTCGTTTGTCGTGGAGTACCTGCAGCTTTTTTCTACTTAAATTAGCAACACAGTATTATTTATTAAAAACTATTTAATAAAACAAGTGCCTTGTACCTTGCTCCATCTGTGTCCATCTACAACAATCAGAGTCTTCTTTCACTTTTGATTCTCAGGCTGCTTCAGGCTTTAGTCAACTGACGCAGTTTAAGCCAAGAGGAAAAGGATGCTTTGTTTAGCACACCAAACAGCTCCTACTAAAGTGCTGTTTGTACTTCCCAAAACATCAGGAGAAGAAGGGTGGGTAAGAAGACAAAATCACCTTATTCATTATGGAGAAATTTCCCTAAATGTTGGTCTGTTTAAAAAAAAACATCCCAGCTAAGTAAGCATGATGTTTTTAACAGCAATCATAATTCCACTCATGAGCAGTACACAGCTAAGTGAGATGTGAGTCCACACATGAGAATGTCGACTACAATATAAAAATTATGTCTAAAGTTAATAAAAGCCATTCATCTGGAGGGTCCAGGAACCTAGTATCATGAACCACATTAGAGAGGATGTAACTACGCAGGATGTTCCACAGTTGAGGTGCTGTTAACGATAATGGTTGATCCAGCCTTTTCAGATGGTACAGTGGAAATTATAAGCTTGTCTGGAGTAATGTAAAATGGCACAGTGTCCTTTCCAGGTATTATACTTTTGAAATGTGGCTAATACTGAACAATGATTTTGATGGAAGAGTTTGAAAATTATTGTACAGAGTAAGAACTGTGTAGGATGAGTTACTGAAAGTGGGCTTTATGAGTGATAACATAATGCTAGTCTTTCTGTGGAGAGGAATGCATCTACATACCTTTTTTAGATATATTTGCTGTAACTGGCAATACATATTTAGGTACAGCTGTTTTATTCAAGTGATGCTGTTAGAACATCCAGTGTTGTCCTTTTCATTCTTCCTCAATGTATGGGTTCGGATCCAACTCAGCCACTTTTTTCAGACTAAGGATCCAGCTCTCAAGCTCCCCCCTCTACCCACAATGCTCTGTTGCATCACTAAAGCCCCAGATCTCGTTTGCCACCTTTGCAAAGAAATGCAGGTTTCCATAGCTCTCGACCAATTCTGGGTTTTGTGAGTAGTAGTATAACTTTTTTTAAAATTTCTTTAACCTTCTTCCTCTGTTTAAATTTCCTCCTTTTTTTTCCAGGTTTATCACTGGTGTTAGGTTTGCCTTCCCTTTTACTAAATTAAACAGTACTGTTATTTACTATTGTTGGTATTCCCTTTTTACACTTCTTATAAGGGTATTTTTCTATTACCATTGTTGGTAGGTTAGCTTAGCTGCTGTTAGTTTAAAAAACAGTCTTCCTGCTTTTTTTCCTTGCTGTTTTCTTCTTGTGTTATTATTGCTGTGTTTTTTTCTCTGCCGCCATGTCAGAAAAATCCACATGGTTTAAGAAGTGCACTTCTCAAGGGCAGAAAATCCAAAATTCGGATGCCCACAAGGAGTGCGTATATCATTTAGGAGCTAATCATCTGGGCACTAGTTGCAAGATTTGTTCAACCTTTAATACCAGAGCCTTACCGGATCGATGCAATAAGCTCATTTTGAGAGGACTTCTACCATCTACTTCTTCAGGGGCTCAAACCCCCTCTAAACACAGTAGATCAGCTCCCCTGGAGCATAGGAAGCGCTCCCCTCTGAAGTCTCCCAGGTCTTCTTTGGAGCCTCCTTCAAAATCTAGAATCACTTTAGATCCTACACTTCTATATATAAAGTCCAGACTATCTGCTCTGAAGACTTCAGATCCTAGACCATCTACTGCAGTCATTACAATAAGTCCAACTACTGTACCCTCTGGTCCTACAGCTTCAGATCATAAACAAGGTTCTGTCTATAGGAGTACTACACCGGAGTATTTTATAAAACCCATCTCTCCTACTCTACCTTCGAAGTTGCTTCAGACACCCAAGAAGCAATCTAGACCTCCTTCCACTTCCTCCTCTAGGTCATTCAGGAGCTTGTCGGAAACAGACATGTGTAGGATGATGTGAAAGCTTCTCAGAGTGCAGATTCAGATGGGGGATTTACCAGCTCCATCCCCTACTGGATCCTTGAGTGTGCCTACATTTTCTGCAGCCATATTTTCTCCTTCGGCATTCAGCCCTATGGAAAGCTTCTTCCCCCACTCCAACGATTTCTTTGATCAGTTCTGCTTTGATGCCATTGGATCAAAATGGGTCTTGGAGCTAAGGTGTCTGTGTCAGGTCTGAGGGAATGAACTCAGCTCAGAATTTGTCAGATCCATCCCTTCCTCTCAGAGTTTTGACCCTTGACAGTTCAATCCAGTTCTATCCCTGAGGCCCAGAGCCAGGGAGGTTCTGGGTCCCCCTTCCTTGGGAGTTTCAGCTTGGAGGAGGCAGACTAGAGTTTCTCTGGGTTGTCTGCCTTTAAGGTGGTAGACAGGGCTTTATCTCTCCAAACAGAACCACCCTCTCATGTTTCAGATCCAACTTCCTTTTCCCTATCGGGTCCTAACTCTGAGTTGCACAGACCTATTCCACAGGGACAGTCAGAATCAATAGGTGTCCAGTCAGACTTCACCTAAACATCCCACAGAGGAGGTTCACCAGAAGGGAACATGTAAAAGGAGAGACAGTGATGCACCTTTGCAGTCTGTCACAGATAATACTGATTTCAATGAAGGATAGGGGTCCCCAGGTAACCACTTGATGGCCTCTCCTTTGGAGATATCCTAGACATCCTGAAACAGAAAGGTGGTTGATCTTCTCAAAACCCCTTGCCAGAAGAATGGGTATTTTGGAGACATTTGGTTCCGCCCCATCTACATCTTGGGTTACCCCCCAGTGGACAAAATTATTGATTTAGTTGCCGATTGTGCTTGGAAGGAGCCAGACACTGTTGAACCTAACCCAGAGTGACCTGACAAGTTTTTGACACCCCCTCTGATACACTACACTGGAGTAAAAGAGTCCCTGTAGATGCTATGGTGGTGGCAGCAGCCATCAAGAAGGAGCTAGCGGAACAGTGCTGTACTGTTCATCCGCCTAACAAGGAGTCTAGAGCATTGGACCCGTTTGGAAAGTGAGTTTTTGCCTCAGTAACTTTTGCCCTGAGGTCACTTAACAACCTGGCATATTTCACTTGACTTCAGCGAGATCTGACTAAGGAAGTTTTGAATACTCTCTCAGAACCCATGTCTGCTGAGGACATCAAAAGAACATCCTCTCAACTGTCTACTCTTTTGTCCATATCTAATCCTTCCATGAGGTTGATCTCTCACACAGCTAAATGCACCTCATCAGTAGGCAGTTCCGGTATTGCCATAAAAAGACATGCCAGGATGCAGCTTTGTGACTTCATGGAACCTTTTAAGACATCTTATATTAATGCCTCCTTTGATGGTACTTCTCTGTTTAGGCCATCAGTTAAACAGACGGTGACCCATAGTGACCAAGAGGGAAAGACTCTGTCTGCCTTAGGAATCAAGTTTTCTACGCCTCGGTGAACCTTTTCTAGGAATCAAAGAGGTAGTAAGACAATGTGGTTCCACAAATCTCAGGGTCATTTCCAAGACTGACAATTCCTCCGAAGGCAGAGAGGGAAATTTCAATGGCAGACATTGCCCTAGAGGCAGAGGAGGTCAGCAAAATCAAGGATTTCGGAATTCTTTCCTGGACAGGCCTTTCCAGCATTTCTGAAGCAGTGCCCAACTGTCCAACTCTGGAGGCAGTCAGGTGGGTTGACTGTCCTTGCACCCAGATGCCTGGGCAAATATAACACAAGATACTTGGGTGCTAAGCATAATATCCAGAAGTTACTACATACCATTTTTCCCTTCTTCCTCCTCCCAAAAGAAAGAAACTTCCTGACATTCCACCCAGTCAGATGAAGGCAGTAGCACAAGAGGTTCTGAAACTACTAGACAAAATATTCATCCAAAAGCTCCCTCCAGACCAGATAGGAGTCAGAACTTATTTACACTTCTTTTTAGTGCCAAAGAAAACAGCGGGCCTGAGACCTATTCTGGATCTAAGCAATTTAAATCAGTTTGTAAAGAAAGCAAAGTTGCGAATGATCATGATTCAGTCCGTTCTGCCTTTTTTCACAAGGATGACTGGATGTGCTCTATAGCTCTTCAGGATGAGTACCATCACATCAAAATAGACAGGTGATTCAAAAGACATTGTCACTTTTGACTGGGAGCCAGTCACTGCCAATTCAGAGCCCTGCCCTTTGGACTCCCACAGCCCCCAGGGTGTTTACCAAGTGCATGGCAGGGGTGGCAGCTCACTTGGGACTCAAAGGATTCCAGGTGTTTCCATATCTAGACAACTGACTTCTTACCTCCCTCTCCAAGCATCTACTTTTACAAGCCAGGGACTATCTGCTTCAGATTTGCAACTCTTTGGGCATAACTATAAATCATGACAAGTCAAATATAAAACTAGTACAGAGCCTGGAATTCACTGGCGCTCATCTAGACACTGCGAAACAAGCAGCATCCTTATCTCAGCATTATATCTCTAGGATAAGGACTAAAGTTCATTTTCTCCTTACTCATTCAACTCCTCCAGCAAGGTCAGTACTGCAAGCACTAGGTATCATGGCAGTAGCCATCATATTATTTCCTTTGGCACACTTTTTTATGTGGGTTCTACAATGGACACTAGCTGCGCAATGGTCCATTCTGTACCAACCCCTATCCTATCGAGTCAGGCTCACCACAGTTTGGAGACACATCAGTTGGTGGGAGCAATCCGATAATCTACATCTAGCAGACCCTTTGTCCTTCGAGCCCCTATGGCAACAGTGACCACAAACACTTCTCAATTGGGAGGGCATTTCTTGGGAAGAATAGTCCAAGGCACATGACCCCCCCCCCCAAGAGACCAAGCTGCTTATCAATATCCTGGAGGTGAGGGCAGTCCTATTAGCAATGCAGGCCTTTCAAGATGCTCTTCCTTTCGTAACAGCTGTAGTTCAGACCAACAACACGTTTGCTGTCTGGTACCTCAAGAAACAAGGAGGAACCCATCTTACCCCCTTTGCAGAGAGAACATGAGACTATGGGAATGGGCGAGCTCTTACGACCGTTTTCTAGGTGCAATGCATATTCCAGGGAAAACCAATGTGTTAGTGGACAAGCTCAGCAGATCCATTCTAATGCCCCACCAGTGGTCTTTCAATCAATCTCTGGTGGAGATGACCTTCCAGGATTGGGGCCAACCTTACCACCCCCTCAACAACAAGTGCAGCAAATACTTCGCTCTGATAGCCTCTCATGGAGAGTCATCAAGAGATGTTCTAATTCATGCTTGGCCCCCACGTCTCCTTTATGCTTACCGCCCCTTCCCCTAATTCCCAAATTCTTACAGAAAACAAATCAGGCTGAAAAGCTCAGTGATCCTCTTTGGTACATTCTAGCCTCAGCAGGTATGGTTCCCTTTCCTGCGGTCTCATCTTCATTACCCTCCATGAATGCTGGAGCACACTCTGGATCTCCTGTCACACTCATCAGGGATCCAACATCCCAACAAGCGACCGTAAGACTAACGGCATGATTTTGCCAGTTCCAGTAACAGTTAAGACAGCCCAGGCTTTCTTGTCCTGTACACAATATTATTTTGGCTTCTCAAGAAGAATCAACCAAAAAGGTTACAGAAGCAAATGGAAAAGATTATTTCTTTGCTTTGGACTTTGAATAAAGACATCAACCCTTTTTCTGCCCCAGTTGCTATGATTCTACAATTCTTGTTAATGCCGTTTGAGGAACAAGCTAGTTTAGTTTTTTTACTATTAAACTTCGACTAGCAGCTAGCTCCAATTTTCATACTGACAACAGATATTTTTCTCTGACTTCTAAATTATGCAAAGCCCTCATGAAAATAATTTTTCTTTTAAGACCTGGAATTAAAGATTCCTCTCTACCTAAAAGTTGTGCTGCAAGGCTAACTCAAAAGCCCTCTGAGCCTTAAGCTAAAACTGATCTGAAGTTTCTGTCATGGAAAACAGTTTTCTTGGTAGCTATCACTTCTGCAATGAGAATATCTGAACTCTAGGTTCTCTCTTTGAAATCTCCATACATACGTTTTCACAAGGACAGGGTCTCCTGATGGACTAACCCTTCTGTTTTTAATTAAAGTGGCTTCAGTGAATAACATTAACCAATCCATTCATTTACCAGTTTTCTTTCCAAATGTTACCAATAAAGGAGAATACATGCTACACCTCTTGGATGTGCACAGACAGTTACGTTTTCATCTTCAAAGAACAAAACAATTCCGAATATCAGATCAACTTTTCGTTTCCTTTTCCTAAAAAAAGACTGGGTTATCCAGTGTCTAAAGTCACTCTAGCTAAATGGATAACAGACTGCATATCTTGGATTTAATCACAAAAAGGCATGACATTACCTAAGCCTCCCAAGGCTAATTCAAACAGATCCATGGCCACACCATCTGCTTTTTAATCCAGAATATCTACTGACGACCTTTGTGCTGCAACTACATGGCCCAAGCTCATAATTTTGTTTCTCATTACAAACCGGACATGATTTCTAGAAATAGAGCCTCAAAGTTATGTTCTTACCACAACTAGGCATCTGTGTTGTCCATTTTCATTCTTTCTCAATTTCCCTCCCATCCATCCTCCATCCAAAGCTTCTCGATTGACCTATAGGACTGTACTGGAACCTACAGTTCCAGGTTTGAGACCTTTCTTTTTCCATTTCCTGTCTCCTTTAATACTATGGGGATTGGGCAACAAACTAGATCTGGGGCTTTGGTGATACAGCAGAGCATTATGTGTACTGGGAGGAGCTTGAGAGCTGGATCCTAAGTCTGAAATAAGTGGCTGAGTCGCATCCGAGGATAGGATCCAAACCCATACATTGAGGAAGAATAAAAATGGACAACACAGTTACCTATATAACTTTTATTTATTTATTTATTTTGTTACTAGAAAAGCTTCTGTTTCATTTGTTAACTGTTCCTGTAGGTTAAAGCATGTTCAGAGAAAAGTCTGGAACCTCAGTATCCTATTAAGTAAGTGTGTACTGATGGATAAAGTGATCAGAACATGAGCCAAATATTTGTAACAAACTACTTACTCACAGTTTCTGTGGAGGTGCGAGTGATGCAGAAATAATCACAAAGCTTGTTATGGAACATGTAATGTAGCAATGCTCACAGTAACAAGAATTTGTGCCATCAAGCTTTATTCACAGTATATTTCCATTTGCTTCACAAGCACTCATCAGTCTTACACAGTGGCATTCAAAGGTCTCACAGCCAACATTGTCTGCTATTTTATTACTCAGTATGGTATCAACTGCAATAAATGGACTTTTCTATAATATGCAAATGTAATTTATGAAGCCAACATACATTATTACTTAACACCAATAAAACGATTACTACTTGCTTAATAAAATTATTTCTGAGACTTTTTACTTGCTTAACCTATTCTTACTAAGAAACATTTAGAGGTTTTGAATACTTTCCTCTAGTAAGAAAAATAATAATAATTTGGCATATTTGGCAAAGCATGTATCATGCGTGATTATGGGAAAGGAAACCTTAAAATACGTTAAAATGCAGATCAAATGCACACCAACGTATCCTTTCACTCTATTTAAAGTTTTGTTCAAGTGCAAAATCACTTTATATATACACACACACACACACACACACACACACACACACACACACACAGTGACAGCTTTTTATGATAGAGACTGCAGTTCAATGAGGATTAGGGAATATGCCCTCTTCCTACTGTAGTGCAGTGTCAGAGCTGGAATATACAATTAGCACGGGGTGCAGAGGATGTAACCCCCTTCATGGGGGAGGTGCATGGGGCTTGAGGTGCAGCAGTTAGCATTCTCACCTCACAGCAAGACGTTCTCTGATTCGATTCTTGGCTGGGGTGCCTTCTGTATGGAGTCTGCATGTCCTCATTGTGTTTGTGTAGGTTTCTTCCCACATCCCAAAGTCATGCTTCTGGAACGTTTCTCCCCAGGCCTCTGTTGAAAATGGGCCCTGTGCCAAGTTGGACTTTCCCGGTAAGCAAATAATAAATTAATAAATAAATAAATTTGTTTTATTTATTTGTTGATCCTTTGTGGATTCATGTTTTTTGAAGTCATATGTTCACATCAATGACTTTAAGATTGATGAGTTGGTTGTCGATCAATCTTTTTGCTTCCATATACACACACACACACACACACACACACACACACACACACACACACACACAGACCATCACATCAAGCACTTAATCTCAGAAATAATTTGATTTCCATTCTTATTTCCTTATTTTCTTACGTACTTAATATCAAACTTTGGTAAATCAGAGACTTTGTGTTAAGGTGAATATTTCAAAACATAATTACATCCTCCACTCATGCTGCACTGATGAGGTCTAACAAGGCCAAAATAAGCCTGTACTTAGTGGGTAACCAACCTACTTGCCTGTGTCATTGGTTCATAGGTAAGTACTAGGCTAGCTGCCCATGTGCAACATTTTAAGCCTAGCTGATTTCCTTCAATGCTAAGAACCAAACCCTGTACCTTTTGTCTGTGAGGTAAACACCTTAATCATTATGCTACATATTTGCCATTTGCACATTCTTAAATCAGTGTACTGACTTTTTTCTTTTCCCATAAGACCTTTTTAAAGAGAGGTGAGCAAATGGTTTTGCACAGCTAATCCCTAACTAATCTACAAGGCAGTACTAAAACACACCTATTTAGTTCAATGCAGTTTGCACTGTCGCCGACTATGCTACATGAAATATCTCATATCCTACTGAAATATAGGGTTTGAAAACCAACAAAGAGAAATAACAGTCCTTTTGACTAGTTTGAAAGGACCAGTCAAATCAATTTTTCCACAAAATACTTACATAAAAAGTTCAAGATCAATAAAAACGGTCTTTGCACCATCACTAATTATGATGTGTGAGCTATGCACTTAAATCTGAAAGTGTATCACTCTTATTTCTGGCCCCACAGATACAGAAATATTGCACAGCTGGAAATCTGCTCATCAGGTTTCAAAACCAATAGCTTCTTCCTTTATCAGGGCCTCTTTCAGAGAAGACTTTTTAAACCATGACATGCACTGTAAGAAGTACAGAAGGTATTCTGTTTACTAACTGTGCAGTAACCACTCGGCCTTTAGTTATTCATTTAATGGAACCAAAAGAAAACTATGACCTGGTGACTATTATTCTGCAATGTTGTTGCTGCGCTGAAATTCAGAGGAGTGCAGTCCAAAGAACTGGAGCTGGAAACAGACAAGCAGTACAATCTTTCAATATCACTTGAAATGGCCAGGAAGTTCTGATTATAAGCAATTTTCGCTTTCACAAAATAAAAGCTTCCTGTGTGCATTCTTATATCAACTTCAGTGGCTTTGCTGATTAAAGAGGCTTTTCGGAAATAAGCAGCAGTAATTACTCATTACAATCTGTTTCTCTCCTCCACTGCATTCATTTACTCTAACAACTGTCAAAACATAAAGGAAAGGAAAGAATACCTCACTTCACAGACATAACTGCTTACTTGCAAAAGGAAGCTTTTAACAATACAAGTGACATAAATGGTATATTCTACTTCTAATCCCAGTTACTTTTTTACACAAGAAACCCCATACTGCATTATCTCTGGATCATAGAAAGCACAGCTCTGACTTAACGAGGCTCAAGTACAGTTCTACAGCTGTTACAACTCACAACTCCTCCATTCTTAGATTTTAAATGAGAGCCGCTACCTCCTTCAAAAAGTAATGCCGTTATCCTTTTCTTCCAAAACAAACCCTGTGCCACAATAAGAAATGTACGTTATACTAATGCATTTAGGGGCAGAACCCCTTCAAACAGCTATCAAAATATTTGTTCACACAGCTTCAACAAAACATTCAATTGTAGTGAATGTGGACGGCGCAGAGATGCAGCGGTTGCATTGTTGCTTCAAAGCAAGAGGTCCTCCGGTTTGATTCTCGACTGGGATGCCTTCTGTAAGGAGTCTGCATGTCTTCCCTACATTTCTGTGGGCTTTCTTGGGGTGTTCCGGTTTCCTCCCATGTTACAAAGTCAAGAGTGTTTCTCCACAGCCCTCTGCTGAAAATTGGCTTTGTTCCAAGTCAGTCTTTCCCAGTAAACAGATGTCAAATAATAATAATAATAAAATAAATACATTGCTACATTTCATGTAAGGCCTTCAAACCAAGTCATACCTCCTTCACTAAAGGGTTCTAGAGTTCCCATAAATGAAAATGCCTTTCCAGTCTGATACCGTGTATGTTTTAAACCCATTCTGCCACAGAAACTCAAGCACTGTTGACAAACATGCTTTTTTGTCTTTATATTTGAACTATAACTGTCCTGAAATGCAATAACCAAAAGAACTCAGAACCTTTCAGCACCAGATGCTTGACTGACTGCTGTTGTTGAACTGTATTCTTGCTCTGACTGTATCTTATAACTAAAACTTTTCTCAGCCAATATGAGCTGTTGTAGAGCAGATTATACACAAATTTGAACATTTTTTCAAAGTTGTAACAAAATGTATGCATATTATGTGCAAAGCAGATTACTCAAAGAAATGTTTACGCTGGAAGATACATTGCTCATTTACCTCTCACCTTTTTCAAGTCAACATAATCATCAGTGTAACCAAACAGCAGATTAGCAGAAAAAAAGATTGTTAAATATTCTGAACATTAAGAAATGTGGTGATTGGTTCAGCTACAACAATGTGTCCGACCAAGCTATGCATGCCTCCTATGTGGCTGTTACCATCTGCATACAAGTAACTATATCAGGTCAGCAAATCCCACCAAAAATACAGAAAGTCACTCTATACAAAGCATGCAAAATGCAGCAAATTCACAGCAGAATGCAATTTACCAATATAAACAAGGAAAGTCATCCATATGCCATTCACACCTCATTACAAGCCGCTCTGTGAGTTCTGACAAAGCACTCCACTGATATTACCACTGCCCATAGTGAAACAATCATCTTGAGAGTCAAGGAAATAAAAAACACTATTGATGTCTACAAGTGTCCCGCTGCCCCGTAAACATAAAAAGCAGCAAACCACATACTGGCAGTTTCTACAAACCCATCCATGACATCTAGGATCCATCCCACCACCACCACCATCATCCACTTACAAGTTCCAACATGGGGCTGCTGTGGTCAAATTTCTTAAGGATCACTATGCCAATATGTTTGTTGTTGAGAAACTATGAAAAAATAACCTCCAACATCTCCCAAATTAGCCATCCTTACAAAAACAGAGCACTGCAAAGGGTCCAGTCTGGATTTGCCACTTTTTTCTGGGACAAGTTTAGTTACATTGACTACAAAGACAAGGTAAATGTGGTTTCATCTCTTTGTCCTACTCATTATGGTCTGGATTCTGCTCTAACCAGTCCTATTAAATCTTGTTTAGATTCACTGGGGTCAGTTATTCACCAGAAGAGCTGACCCTCTTTGAGGAAGACTGTTTTTCCACCTGTTCTAAACATATACGCCCCATCCTTATTAAAAAGAAGACAACTTTGGATCCAAACCTTCAGGGGGATTATCACCCTGTACAACTTTCATTTTATGGACAAGGTTTTTAAGAAACAGTTACATACTGTGATAAACCAAGAGAATGGGTAGCCAACAGTCAGTATCTCTGTCCTGCCCGTTAAGAGTTCATGTGAGCTCAGCATTCAGACTGTAAGGTGTTAAAGGGGGGAAGAAACTTCAGGATGAATTCTGAGCTTAGTGGGCATGGTATTATCACAAAGGTTTAAAATGAGGACTATGGAGCTGATGTTTTGTCTAGAAGAACAGGTTCTGTTTTGCTGAAGTTTTGGATGAAAAAAAACTTGCTGAAGCTCTGCCTTTGGGGAAACCTCCAGAAGTTATTGTTCTAATATTACACTGAAATTGCTACTTCAGCTTGCTGGTGATACAAAGAAGCTACCACTACTTGAAGCAAATCCAGAAAGACTGCTGATGCAAGCTGTAAAAGGAAATGCCTTGTGTGGGAGAATTTACTTATCTTACCTTACAGTACTTTGTAAACCAAATAAGGACTGGACTACTGAAGAACTGACTGTAAGTTTGTGCTCTGTTGAAATAGCTATTATTAAAAACTCATATAAAAAGAACACATTAACTGATCTCAAGTCAGTTTTTAAAGGCAATTCAGAGAATGCTGACTGTGGTAAAGGATGTAGAAATCCCACGTTAGCACCAAATAATATGTGACAAGAGAGGTAGAGTTTCCTGATCGCCACTACATCAATCCAATTAATTTGTTTGGGGGCAATTAGCCTTAAGAGTGTACAGTAATTGCACTACCTTGGGAAACAGCCAAGACCTGCCAAACTGAAATAAGCTTTACACTGCAGAGATTAGCATTACAATACCTGGCTCCCCAGGATTTTACCCACACTGGACTAAGCCTAAGGACTTCCAGTGCAATCAAAAACTGAAACTTGCCCAAAATTACTTTTCACACAATATTTTCCAGAAAATGTGCAAATGATAACACTCCAGTACCAACAACATTTCCCTCAATTTACAGTAATACTGCCAAAATATAGACTGCACTGGCAAAACTAAAAAAGTACAGTTGTGTAAGTAATCTTATAATAGTAGATGTCCGAATAGATCACTGTTTCAGGAGCATATAGCTATACTGGATGTATCTTGCCAAAGATCAAATGTCCACATACTATACAAATGTTTTCGGATGCCTTCTTTGCAAATCATATTCCCAAGGAAGCTTGAGGGTCTGCTGGTATAAAATCAAATGTATAAGCAACTGAGAGCTTTCTTGCTATCTAGAAAACAGAGGCTAAGAGATATAAGAAATCTGATCAGGTTGCCAATTTGGAAATTTATGTGTTAGGAAAAAAATTGGAATGGGGAAGGCGAACCCCACCCTAGTCAAAATGTATACCCAGAAAGGAAGAAAAAGCAAAAACAAGATAAGAGGGATTGAAGGAGGGTTGCAGTACTACAACAGTAATCTATTCAAGCATCTACTGCTATGATAAGTTTACTTACACAACTCTACTATGTTCATCATTAGATCACTGTCACAGTAGCATATAGCTATGCAGAGATGATTGCCAAAGCCTAGATAGACAGGGCTCCAGGAGGACTGTTGGTCCAGGAGCCCCTGGAAAACTGACCCATCAAACCTTGTTCTGGCCCTTGAAAAAGAGTCAGTCTTGTAACAGTTTGTGAAGTTATGTACAGATGGCCAAGTAGCTACCCCTATAACACAATGAGAGTCCTCCTCTTTCCAAAGTACCTCAGAAGCAGGAACAGCTCTGGTATTGTGAGATTTAGCTTTCTGAGATAGGGACTTACCAAGGTGGTATTAACAAAAGTGAATGGAAGGCTACTCTACCCATATTATCTTGGAATGTAAACGGCCTTACAATTACTGACAAAAAGAAGAGAGTACTGAATTATGAAATGCAGAGTACAAACAGCAATGGTATAGAATACACATTTGGAAAGAAATGAGACTAAATTTAACAAAGAAAGGATTTCAGGGTAGATATTCAGCAGAATATCAGGGAAAATGGGAGTGCTATTTAATAGAGGGGCTCCAATAGTGATAGAAGAGGAAAAAATAATCATGGTAGGTTTGTGGTAGTAAGGGCCTACTGGCAAAGTAGGAGGATTATGCATGCATGTATTTATATTCCAACAAAAACTGCTGTCATGGAGTTACGAAAATTTTAGGAGAAATAATCAGATTTCAGCAGGAAATATTACCTATTGGTGAGGATTGTAACTTAACTTGCAATAATCAGGATATATCAGGGGACCTAGAATATAAAATATAACAAAAGATGGCAGATTTCTGAAGAAAGTTATGAAAATATTTAGTATTGTGAATTCAGTAGTTTGAACTAGACTGGATAAAAATTATATTTTGCAGGAGCATGTGCGATACATATTCACAAATCCAGTAACTGTTTCAGATCATGTACCAATAAAAACTAAGATAAAAAATGCAGAGTAGTAAATTAAAAATGATACACTGGAGCTTTCCTGCCTACCTGTTAAAAAGAGGAGTTTAAGGAATGGGTATCAGAAATTATATTAGAGTTGTTAGGGAAAACAGAAATTTCAGCAGAAGGGTTGCCTAATGAGTGGGATGAAAAGTAAATAGAGGTTAGAAATAAAAGAGAAAGGCGTGGTTAAGAAATAATATGAATTATTTAGCAGGGCTAACAAAGGTTAACTGAATGCAGAATAGGGGGAAGGTTTTAGGACAAAAGGAGGAGCAACTACAGAGTGGCTAATAGAAAATAGAGGAGTATTTTAATGATATGCATGAGTTTAGAAATATTGCAGTTAAGCAGCTATTTTTGATAACTTCAGAACACAAAATACTTTTAGTACAACAACTTATGCAAAAGAAAGCAAAAGGACTTGTCACCAAATTTAGGGAGCTTATGACAAGAAAAGTAACCAGAGATCCTACACAGGTACTAGAGATGTTTCTGAAATGTTATGAAACTTTGTATAAAGCAGAATAATGTGGAATCCAGGAAAGAGCATAAATGGAAATATCTATGGAAGGCTTAATTATGCCACGGGTAGAGAAAGATAAGGCTCTACAACTAATAGTTAAGATAGGAGGATATGAGATAAAAACATTGCAGTGAACTCTCCTTGACAGATGGCATTCCTGTGAAGATTTAGAAATTAGGAGAAAAGAAAATGATAAAGATGTGGAGGATTTTATTAAACAGTATTTTATAAATAGGAGAAGCACCAGCAACTTGGAAGAAAACTGTAGTGGCTGCATTGTCCAAAGAGGGATAAGACTCATCAGATCCAGCTTTGTATAAATCTGTTTCAGTTTTAAACCATGACTATACAGTGTTTATAAATATACTAGCTAAAAAAATGGCAAAGGTGTTGTCAAAATTGATACATATGGATCCATGTGATTTTGTGGAGTGGAGGCAAACATTTGACAACATTAATAGAACAATGATGATCCAGAGGGAAGCGGAATGTAAAAAAATACTGCTGCTGTCAGTGGGTCCTGACACAAAGAAAGCATTCAACACAGTAAGCTAGGATTTTATGAGTAGGTGACTAAGGTATCTGCATTCTCTGATACAATAATAAGGTTAATTAGAAAGCTATAAAAAGGCTCAGATGCAAGAATTAAAGTAGGTGGGTTCCTCTCCAAAAAGTTGTGTTGGAACACTAGAACCAGGCAGGCGTGTCCTATTTCCCCTTTGTTATTTGCTTTATATTTACAACCACTGGCAAAGAAAATAAGATATTCAGAAATTCAAAGATAAAACTGGTATGGTAATCAAGAAAAGCTGACTAACAGATATTATTTTGTACCTGATAAATTCATAAAAGTACATTTTGGTGTTGTGGAATATTTTGAGGCCTTTTCAAATCTTTTCAGGACATAAAACTAATGAAGATAAAACAAAGGCTATAGCCAAAAATTATGTACCCCACACATGAATTGGTTCAGCAATACCCATATTTATGGGGTCATGATAAGATGAAGTATTTAGGAGTATGGACTACAAGGCTTCTGTTATGGCAGCTGAGGATATGTGCAAGAGATTACAAAGATAATGCAAACACTGAGAATCTGGAAGCTCTTGTTTATGGATATGGCTAGTAAGATGTAAGCAGTGAAAATGTTCTGAGTCCCTTTAGTTTTATATACAGGTCAGGCATATTTTATCAATGAGAGGAGAGGTGTGGACAATAATTAATAAAGAGTTGGAGGATTTTATCTGTGAGGAGAAATGAGCTAGAGTAAAGTGGAAGTGTTGATCCTCCAAATACAGCATGGTGGTTTAGAATTACCTTATTTGAAGGGATATTTCACAACTACACAGTTAATGCTCATATACATAACACGAGCAGAAAGTTATAATTCAAAAGGGGTGATGATGAAGCAGGGGGTTAGTTTAAGAAATAAGGAGAGAGTGGGATTTTGGATGGAGATCCTTAAGGAGAATAACAACAGCTATACAGAATATTATATTCATAAAGCTGCAGAAAGTATTCTAAAAACTAAGCCAACACCGAAATGGAGAAAGGAAATTTTGCCAATAGGGATGAATGCAAGTAGGATACAGAAAATAAACAAGAGAGGGTTGTAATTTACTAGAGAAAACTGTCAAAGGATCCAAGGTATATGGAACAAATAATTAGAGAGGGAAAGGTAATAAAGAGGGATGAGGCTAAGAAGAATTTTAGATGGCACGTTAGAAACTGCCAGGGATTAATATCAGAGTACAGGTAAATAGAAAAGGAAAGGGGAGTCCTAAGAATTGGGTTGGGAGGATGGCTTAATGGCTAAGGTATTTGCCTTACAAACATAAAGTGCAGGGTTTGAGTCTCACAAGGGATACTTGGCTAGGCTTAAAATGGCTTGCAAGGGCAGTTAGCTTAGTACTAAACTGTGAACCTATGAACCTAAGTGAAAGATCTGTTCTGGTGCAGCTTTTAGTCAAATCTAGAACAGAAGCCACTGTCACAAAAGGGACAATTAATAGGGCACATAAAATACTGCAGTATAACTAAAAGAATCAATCAGAGGGGGTAGAAAATTTTGGGAAGAGGACTGGAAAAGCAATTTACAAGGGAGCAATGGGAGAACATATGTTTTCCTCTCAAGTATGCACCAAAGTCCAGAAGGTTTGGGATTATTGCTTGGAAGAGTTTGCATAGGTATTTTTATATCCCAGGCAGACAGACTTCAAAGAAGTTTGCTTCAGATAGATAGATAGTAAATATTGGAGATGTGATTGGGAGGAAAGACCTAACTGGGAACATGTCTTATTGGGAATGTAATAAGCTGACAGATGTTAAAAATTGCCTATAAAATATTCTATCAGAAATATTGGGGAAGCAAATAGCTGTAATTATGGAAATGATTCTTTTGAGCCTGGACACAGCACCTGAATTGCCTAAACAAAGGTCTTATTAAGTTTAATTCACTGGCTTCAAAAAAAGCAATTTCTACTAAATGGAAAACAATATTTAAACCTACTGAATTTGAGACATTGAACATTGTTAAAGAGATAAAGAACCTATAAGTGGGATGTTTAGAATAGGGATGGAGTAAGTTACATAGCCATAAACGGAATCTGGGGTAACAATATTTGTATAACAATGTTCGGTGGGAGAGTGAGGTTTAAGAAAATGCAGGAATTGAGCAATTTATGGAATACTGAACTAAGTGAGAGTTATAAAGAAAGAAAACGTAGCTATAATGCATAATGTATGTAAATGAAAAAATGTCACTAAGGTTTGCTTTCGTTTCTGTTAATGGTTGGGTGCCCATGTCTTAAGTGATAATTTAATAAAGGTGTTAAAAAAAAATGAATGGAATGGGATAAACATGAGATAACCAATTGGAAACTGTCTGTTTTGACATTAGTTGTCCTGTTTTCTTTCCATCAAAAGAAATGGAGAGTTAGTCTAAAGCTCTAAAGTCTTTAGAAATCCAGAGTATGTAGGATAATCTCCCCTTGCTTTTAGGTTCAGGAAAAAAACTCAGGGAGATGAAAGTAACAGTTCAAGGTAAATTATGAGATGACTCTTGGCATAAAGGATGGATTAAGTCCTTAAAGTTACCCTGTATCTATGAAAGTTGAGGCAGGTCTGGTTCACCATCAAAGCCTGCAACTCAGATACTGTTCTGACATTGGCTAAGGAAGTAAGTAAAGCAGTATTCCAAGGCAAGAATTTCAAATAAGCTTGATGAGATGGCTCAAAGGGTGGTAAAGTGAGTGTTTGTAAAATACAGTTGAGATCACAGGGAAGAGCCACCTGTTTTCTCACAGGATAGATATACAAAACCCCTTTTATAAATTGTTTAAAGAGGATCTATAGGCAGACATGCAGAGATGGTCGAAAGTTGACATTTTAAAGAAGAGTGAAAAAGTCCTGAATTGAGCAATTCACACAGATAAGTGAAGACCCAAAGGGGCTTCTGCCTTGTCTGGATCCTTGTTCGTCTTGGGGAACCAACTAGAAAATCTCTTCCATTTGGTTTAATAGGATTTTCTAGTAGTGAGTATTCTAGCCTCCTTTAATACCTGCTGCAGATCCTCAGAAAAAAAAATGTGCCTGAGAGGGATCACAATTATATCAACCAAGCAGTCAAATGAAGATTCTTCAGGCTAGAGTGGATCCCTGATCCCTTTGTCCTGTGTGAGCAGATTCATCCTGTAGGGTAGATTATGATAATTGCCCTTGGCCATTTCATGAGATGAAATACGCACTTTATGGTGGGAGAACCAGTGCTGTCTGGGCCAAAATGGAGTTACTAAAATGATTATGGAGAGTCATTTTAGATCTTTAAAAGAACTCTGTTTTTCAGAAGAAATGGGGGATGGCATATAAGAACATTCCTGTCTATGGGAAGGAAAGGCATCTGTCTTCTAGCCCTTTCTGCAAGGTGCCCTGGAGCAGTTTTTTTTCAGTTGTCTTTTGTGCATGGAGGCAAACAGTTCTATTTAGGGAATTCCCAATAGGTAGGTAAACTTCTGGAAGACCCCAGGATGTAACTCCCATTCGTTGGGGGTCACTGCTGGATCTCTTCAGAGTATCTGAAACAGCGTTCTGCTCTGACAGAATGCAAGTATCCTGAAGGGATAAATTGTGTTAAGTTGTAAGTTCCTAGGTTATCATGGTTAGTTTGAGGAGGGGACAGGACATGATTCTTCCTTGTATGTTTCTTCCTAGCATATAACCCCCCAGCAATATTTGAGGCCTCTGTGGTTAAACACTGAGTTGGGACTGGAGAGGAAGCTGAAATATGTGAATTCAGTGATGTTTGGTGTGACCAGAGTAGCTCTTTCCTGAAGAAGAGCAGCACTGGGATTTGGAAAGATACAGGTTGGTTTATACAGAGTCCATATTGATCTGAGAAACTCTTGCATTTTTCTCATGTGTAAATTGGCCAGAGGAATCATCACGATAGTGGAAGTCATATATGCCAAAGACACTCCATTGCTGTACCCATTGTTTATTGTTAAAACTATACAAATTGAATGTGATAAAACTTTCTCTTTTCCAGAGGAAGATATGCCATCATTAAGAGATGTGTCTAGCAGGCAACTTAGAAATAGGCTGATAGTTATGAAGAGAGTCTGCAAAAATAATGCAATCATCTAAATATGTGGAAAATGTAAATGCCTTGCTGCCTGCAAAAAGAAATTACTGATGCTAGCTAGACACTTTGTGAGTACCACTGGAGTCATGGAAATACCAAAGGGTAAAAGAAGAGAACTTAAAATGTGAAACAGAAACAGAAAATCTTAAAAATCATCTGACATTTCTGTGAATGGGTAAGTACGAGTCAGAGTCTTTTAGGGCCACAGTCATAAACAAAAATATAGAGGGAAAACAATAAAGGTTTAAGAAAGACAAGTCCAGTACGACTGTCAAAATGTATTCCTTTTAGGACTAGAAAAAATCTTGAATAAAATCCTTTTCCCAAGTGAGAATTTGGAACAGAATATATGATTCTTTGATATAAAATCTGGGAAATGATGGGGACAAGAGAAAGGTTTGATTTTCTGGGTGTGAAAGAACCCCTAGGTTTGGAGAAAAAAAATTCCATTGTCACTTGTATCTACAGTATTTTGGATAATTTCCAGCACCCAATAGTTATCTGTTTCCAGAAAGGAAGACAGAGAAAGACAGTGAGGGAAAAAGACTGCCCGGAGGGTTAGAGGATGGTGGGCCTCTTCTCACAAATTCCACTTATTTTAATGTAATTTGTTCCTTACCTTTTCAAAAAATTTCACCTTCAGTTCTTTTATCTCCTTCACAACATTTAATAATTCCGTTACAGTTAGCTTAGATTTTGATTTCTATTTTCTAATGATTGCATTTTGGCAGCCAAAAACATTAAACTTAGTAGAGATTTACCACACTTAAGCAACTCAGTTTTACCCAGCTCAAAAGAATATTTTTCTTAGTTACAATAGTTTGCTCCCCCGACATTTCTGAGAAAGCAACCTGTAGGGACTTTTTAAAATCTATAAAATTGTTGCACCCCCCCCCCCCCCAAAAAATATGTTTGTAAGTACCCCTCTCTTTTCCATCACACCTGAAATAATTGCTGACTTCCTGTGGAAAAAAAAATCTCTCAAGTCTACTTTGAGTCTAAAAACTACTTGTGCAAACACGTCCATGCAAAATCCTAAAGCATCTAGAATTCACTGCATACTCGAGAACCATAAAAATGTCCTCTCATTGTTCCTTTGTATATTGTCTTTCAATTGTCATTTCCCGCTCTTTTCTAACCTCTTCTCGATGACTTTTTTTGGTCCCCTATTCTTCATTCACTGGCACTACTACCCAGTGCCCCGCATCCACAGGTCTACCAGGTAGTCACCACCTTCCTGGGCGATACTGTTGGGGCCGGTCATGGATTTTGAGGATGTCCTGGGGTCATCTACTCCTTCTCAGCACTGTGGTTACATACAGGCGTGCAATGGGGATCTTCCAGAATATCTTTTTGCCTCTGCAGCAGCTCAGTTATGTCCAACCCCCTCCTCTTCGGACCACTTGCCATTGATGTCCCCAGTTTCCGCCAGGGGTCATCCCATGAGATGCCCACATCACAACCATCACATGGGATGGCCACATCCATCCTTCTCTGCTAGTCTGTTAGTTGCCTGAGCTGCTAATTAAACCAGGGTCACCTGGGCCATAGTCAGGGATTTATCACAGGTGCCTGTCTGGGAGTCATAGTCCAAACCTGTCTCTTTGGTGTTGGACTTAGAGTCACTATCAAAAGGAGATAGAATCCTCTTTCTTTCTTCTTAAATGAGGAAAAGTAGGGGAGACAAACTGCAAAAACTGAAAGGCCTTCATCTTTAGACTTTCTTAAAAATGTAGTAGGAGGAGGAGATGCATGCTCTTTTTTTTTTTTTTTTTCTTTTAAGTTTTCTTTTTAGGAGTGTTCAAAGATAAAATTCAAATTGGGCACATGGACTTCTATATGGCAGCCTGGTACCTCTTCCTTCACTGGCAATAGGGATGACATTTGACCCTTTGGATATTAGCATGCGTAATTCTCCCTTATCGGTGTTAGGTGTCCATCTGGTCCTAGAAGATGCTCTAGACTCTTAATCCTTAGTGGAATCCCTAGGAGCAACACCAGAGGAGTCATAAGAAATGTCTGAGTACTCTAAAACAGTCAGAGTGGAACTGTTGAAATGGCGTTCCTTTTTTCGAAACTGCAGCATCATTATCAGAGAAAGTAAGATATTGTTCAAAACAATTGTTTCACCTGCTCTGATGTATCTCGCTGCATCTTCGGCAGGGTAAAGCATATAAGGTCATTTATCCTAATGTAGGAGAAAACAACAGAGTACTCATACTTTGGGTGAAGGGATCTAAGGGCTGTGGTTACACCCCTAATGTTCCCACCAGAGAAAAAACTGACTGTGACCCTGCCCTTGTACAGCCTGGTGAGTACAGCATCAGTGTGCCTATTTATGTGGACACCTGTTAATAATACATTACTATGCATGGCTACAGCCTCAGAAGTCCCTAATGCAGAAGGAGTGGACTAAAGGTGACTCCCCACATTTGTAAGTGAAGATTTGTTAGACGGAGTAGTGTTATAGGGCCACGATTTGTATAAACAAGGTCTTGCTAGGTTAGGTAATAATTTCTAACACCTCGCCAAAAGTGGATTATTTGTTAGCTGGTTGCAAGATGATGTTAAGTTGCTTTGTGAGAGGTTAGCCTCCAGATTTAAAAAGTGTTTACACCTTTCAGAAGAAGTATCCATAAATTATAAAATAAGTAATTATCAGAACACACACAGCAACTGCTATACTGCCTCAGATCTCCTAGGGTGAGCAGACTGAGGACAGAAGGAGACAGCAAACTGAGAACCTATGGTGACAGAAACCAATAAGCAACCAGAGATTAGTGTATACCTAATAAACCACCACAAAGACCAAGTAAAAGCAGCCCTCAACTATCTTACAATTTAGCAAGTGAACCAGATCACAAGTATCAGTTTTAACTTGAAAAACAAGCCAATAGGTAGTATGTAAATAAAAATATGTACATACGCAAGCTGATGTCCAAACTAAGGAGAAACAAGATAATATTCAATATACAAACAAATCCAGTCAGTGTAACAGGACTTCAACAAGTTCAGTACATCGCAGCACTGCATAACTAAGTGCCATCCTGTGCACCTAAGCTCCTTATAAGCACCTGTATAAAATGGGAAGAGTGCCAGTCAGCAACAAGGGAACAAAAGATGGCTAATCAGTAAGGAAAAGCTAAGGACAAACAGCAGCTAAATGAAGCAGGCAGGGGCTATACCTTATCTCACTGGGAACAGCAACCACAAGCACCAGGCCCAAACTCAACATTATGGAAAATGACTACATTGTCTACAAATATAAAAATGAATATAAATTCATGACATACACAGCTCGTAGTTCCTAGGACCTCTATCAACAAGGAGTTTGACTATGTGTAAAAGGATAAAGCCCTAACTATACCCCAGGCAACCTGGGTTTGATTAGCAGGTCGGGCATCTGAGGTGTTGACAGAGAGGAATGGGCATAACCATTACAGGGGAGATGGCATTCATCTAGGCATTCGCTGTGGGGAGGTAGGGTCCATACAGGAGAGTAGTCCTCAGATGTTAAACAGGTGAACACAGGAGGAGAAATCAAGGGGTACGTCATGAATGAAAAAAATGCCCCAGTGGAAGAAGTTCATGGTATGACCCTCATGGATACCTTAAGTTTCCACCCCTGCCCCAACCTTAGAAAAAAGATACTCCACGGCTATAGGACTGGGTGGTAGATCTGACAATGGATGGGGGCACTGGGGTAAGATGGAAAGAATGGAGCAGAAGGGGAACCAAAACAAAACAAAATAAAAAAGTACCTTGACAACTTTTAACAGCATATTCTTGGAACATTAGAAGATATAAATCATGAATTAGTAACTACTTCTCAGATATGTATGGATAAATATGACCAGAATGGTGGTAACTCTTTGAATATGGAATATAATGGTGCATCTGATACAGTTGGCATTTCTACCATCTCAAGTTTAGAGAAGAATTGTGATCCATTTGCATCTTTACATTCACTGAAGATTGGTGAACTGTCAAAGACTGCGGTACTGCTATATGGTAAACTGGAACATTTACTATTACAAGAATTTAAACTTTTTTTATAGTGTACTTTCTTTGAAAAAAAATAATACAGAATTGGATGCGACTCCTATGGGTCTGTGTGCATTAAGTTGTCTATGCTACCACTCCAAGACAGATATGAGTAGGAAAGACAGTTCAAACAGAGATGGGCAGAAGCTGTGCATTGCTGTGCTGCAAGATGAGCTCAGACGGAGGAAACTGACTGATGAAATTAAGGAAGTGCACCAACAGTTAAAAAATAATATGGGATATGCTTTGGAATTGAGAGCATCCTTGATTTATCAGAAAGTGAACCATGAAAGGCAAGTGATGATTAATTTAAAAAAAAAAAAGGTAAAGTGCAACAGGATTTGCATGATTATTTTTCTTTAAAAAATGAAGTCATCAAGATTGGAACTTAAACCATCAGAATGTAAACAGTAGAATTCCTCAAACTTCGCAAACCAAATTTTAGTGTTATATTTGCATCAGCAACATTTTTTTCTTCTCAAGCCAGTAAGAATCTGCTTGCCAGCAGCCCAAGAAAGAATTATGACCACAGAGAGTAACATAGTATGACAGAAGTTCATTTCAGACCAAACAGCAGTTACAAGGTGAAGGAACACAAACACAATCAAAACTGGGAAGGGGGACACCACAACTACAGCAGACATAGTTACAAAAACATAAAAATGGCAATGCCACTAAAAAGGTCCTTTTAGATTCAAAATTCAATTCACAAGGTCATCCTTCACAGATTTTAATGGGGATTTAAACTCTTATGAATACTGTGGCTTAAATGAAAATATACATATGGATGCACAATATTGCTGGATATGATTTATTTGATGATTTACATCATATACTCAGTTTAGGTTTAAAATGTATCCCCAAATGACGGGTCTTGTAAGTAATTTTGCATCTGAAAGACTTTTATAATACTCATGCTCTTTTCCATACTGATGGGTTGTCCAGTAACGTTTCTTCTTATGATTCGGACAGTTGTTTTAGTATGAATGGTAGTTAGAAATGCATTTTGTTTTACTTGTGATGATATGACTTTTGTACACAATATAGATATACATATGTTTGTCTGATCTGGACATAATGAAATCATGCCACCTTAAAAAAAAAGTCTATTTGTATTTTTTTTTTTTTATTATTATTTTAAAACTCTGTTAAGCTCAGTCACAATAATTTCCAAAAATCATGAAACCCAGGTGATGTTCCAAAGTTGTTGTTGTGTCTTTCGGCTTTTCCTGGTTAGGGGTCGCCACAGCGGAACTGCGGTCCGCTAATAATTGGCAGTAGATTTTTACGTACCGATTTGCCAGCTCTGATGCACAACCTTCAATGAAGGTACACCCATTCATGCATGTCTCCACACAGAAGACACTCTAGCTGAGAATCGAACAGGACAACGTCTTACTGTGAGGCGACAACGCTACCGCAGCACCACCACCGCAGTAGTGTTCCAAAGTAAAAGCCTTTATTCGTCACAGACAATCGATCCTCAGTAACAAAAAAATCAGAAATATTTACAACGTTAAGCATATCAGCTTTTATACACTTAGAAGTAAGTGTGGAAAATATATGCATTGTTTAATTTTAAACCAGCCTATTCCAGGCAAACAATATAAACATGGCCGTAAAAGTGCATTTAAGAACAGCAAGTACCCATCCCCACACACTACTACTAATTAAATCAAACTAAATCCTAGTTAAGGAAAATGCTACCTATCTATTTGCAACCCACCTTCCAAAATCCGGTATTAAGAAAAACATCACACACACACACACACACACACACACACATACATACATACATATATATATATATATATATATATATATATATACATGTAACTGCAGTGGTGGTGCTGCGGTAGCATTGTCACCTCACAGTAAGACGTCCTGTTCGATTCTCAGCTAGAGCGTCTTCTGTGTGGAGACATGCGTGAATGGGCGTACCTTCGTTGAAGGTTTGCGTCAGAGCTGGCAACTTGGCACGTAAAAATCTACTGCCAATCATCCATCCATATGCATTAATGTGGATAAAAATTAAGTTATTTACAGCTCAGAAAAAATGTCAATGTGTTGCAGTTGAGAGAGAGAGAGAAAAAAACACACCTGTCATGACAGTTCATATTTACAGCCCCAAAAAATGTTTATACAATGAAAGCCAGTAAAACAAAAAAACACACATAAAAATGCACAAAACAGTAGATGAAGTAAACTAGTAATGTATAAAAGTGTGCAGGTGTGTGCAAGGGCGTGCACCACTATGCTAAATGGAGGAATTATACCAAAACTGTATGGTAATGGCAGCATAAAAAAAGTGCATTTTGAATGTACCATTTAAATCTCTGGTGTGATGCAACAGTGTACTAAATCTAATCAAATCAGAATTGAGGTTAAAGTAACTAAGTATATATATATATATATATATATATATATATATATATATATATATATATATATATATGCACATTTTGCACATCATTTTTTATTATTGGTAAGTATGTTTGGCACCTTTAGTACATAAAAATATTTCCTCACAAATTCCCTAAAAAAAGCTTTAGAGATTGTGTGGCAGCTTACGTAAATTCAACAAACTCTTAATAGAACAGTAATTAAGTCCTGGTTTTCTGAATGCATTTCATTTCAGCTGCCAGCATAATTCTTTTTTCTCCAAAACTCCACTGACATCCCTTTCAAGATCATCAGTTCAAAATGATAAATTTAAAGCCAGAATGTCTGGGGTGTTCTAATAAGTGTTTGGATAAGACATTCCTCTGGCATTTACGGCTGATGTCAGAAAGATGACCAGAAGTATGACATGAGCACTAAAATTTATGGGCCCCCTAACTGCACTTTCTGTCAGTACTTGATGGAGTGTGACTCATTTCAGTGACCCATCTTAAAAAGATGGTGAAATCTTCAGCAGGTGGTAACTTTAATACTGAAAAAGTTGTGTACAGGGCCAAGAGTAATGACTGCCCTGCATTTTATGTGAGTAAAACTATGAATAAAATGAAAAGCAGGATTTCTGGATTTTTTTTTAATGTAGCGAATATTAACAGATTTGATATTCATTTCAGTTTTGTCGTTAATGAGGTAGTTATGACTTTTTTAGATCTTACACGTAATTGTAGGGCTTCTAGTAATGTTGCATTTTTACATGGAAGCAGACATCATTCTACACATGTAAGGTAGATCTTAGATGTGCTTGCAGCCACTGGAATTTTTTTTTCATTTTGTCAAAAGCAGCTAAGACTGTTTCTGTCTTTCTGTTAAACGGTTATTTCCATACTATTCTATGCAATGCTTATTCTATAGTGTGCCATATGTTGGCATTTATTTATTTTATTTATTTAACATTTGTTTACCGGCAAAGTCTGACTTGGAATTAAGGCAAATTTCAACGGAGGCCCAAGAAAAAATGCTCCAGACACATCTGTGTAACATGACAGAAAACCGGAGTACTCAGAGAAAACCTACACGAATGCAGGGAGGACATGCAGACTCCACATAGAAGGCACTCCAGCCGAGAATCGAACTGGAGCACCTCTTGCTGTGAGTGAGGTGACATTACCGCTGCACCACTGTGCCGTCCATTGTCTTTTCTCTGTATGAATTTTAATTTTTCATTGGGTATAATGATTACTGAAGAGAAGTTTGTTTTTATGCACTAGAATGCAATGTTTTATATCATCAGGTTTGTAATGCTGTGAGAAGGAAGTAGAACCTGTTTAAAGAAGATAAACACATTCCTTAATGGCTTCCATCAAATCCTAGGGTTGCATTTGGAAGAGGTAAAACTTTAAAATGACTACTTAGCACAAATCATGTAAAAGACCAGATGTGAAGGTTCCTGTGATTGTAAACAACCACATGGGCACCTTTAAAAGGAATAAACATTTTTTTCTTTTTGTAAGATTAATGGTGCTAAAGTAGATATCGCTGGTACTGTTTTATATGAAACTACAGAAGTAGTGTCTACCGTAAAGTGTCCCTGTGGTTTTACCTACAGTGGTGAGATCAAGACAAGATTTATGACTCATATCCAAGAACTTATTACACACATTTTAAATAGGAAATAAAATCGTCTTGATGCTCTGCATTACAATTAACATAATTCTTCAGATTCCTTAGGAACTTAAGTACGTATTTTACAACATGTACAGCCACTTAGGGTGATATGACTTTAAAACAAATCCTACAGTACAAGGAAGCTGTTTATATTATAGCAATAACCCACGCCTGGGTGTGGGTAATGCTAAATTTACCCACGGTTGGCGTGGTTTGGTCCCGAGGGCGAAGCCCGAGGGACCAAACAAAGCCACCCGTGGGTAAATTTAGCATTACCCACACCCAGAAGTGGTTATTGCTATTATATGACATTATTTAAGAAAAGAAACTGTTACTTTTCTTAAATAATGGCATAGTATAATGCCTGTTTACTGCCCTTCCGCAGATGTCTGGCATCCGCGGCAGTTCTGATGTACTGCGCGCAGTACATCAGAGCTGTGAAAGCAACGGAGAAAGCAAGATCTCCGTTGCTTTAGTGTCTCGCTATGTTAAATGAGTTTAACATAGCGAGACAGTTTTAAAATAAGCAACGGCTCCGTTGCTTATTTTAAAACTGTCTCGCTATGTTAAACTCATTTAACATAGCGAATTAAAAAGCAACGGAGATCTTGCTTTCTCCGTTTTAAAACACTGTCTTGCTATGTTAAATGGGTTTAACATAGCGAGACAGCTTTAAAATAAGCAACGGAGATCTCCGTTGCTTATTTTAAAACTGTCTCGCTATGTTAAACCCATTTAACATAGCGAGACAGTGTTTTAAAAAATGAGTTATACTAATGGAAAAAAGTCCGGGCGACCGGACCTTTTTCCATTAGTATAACTCGATTTACAACGGGCACGCTGGCCAATCAGCGTGCACGTTTTGGGGGGGGGTCATGGTATAATATTAAATTTCACACATCATTTTCACCTGGTCTGAACAGTAATATGGATTGGGCAAAATGGCGATTGTTTATATTGGGACAAACCAGGATGTGCAGTAGTAAGCACTGGCCTTGGTGTGACATGGGTGGACCTTATAACGTTAGACCTGTTATTTTTCAAGTAATAAATATTTGTGTGAAACAAGTTAAGAAGAAAAAAAAAACAGCTTAAGGTCCATCAGGGGACTAATGCCCTCCTCAGCCCCAGAAGGACTGGAAGGCAGTTAGAAGTACTGTAAAACATGGGGTGCAGTTTAATCTTCTTAAACATTGTCAAGATGTAAAGAATTAGAATAACAATTAAAAAAAAGTGTGCAACACAACTGACTGCCCCATCAGGGTGTCAATCAAGTTGGCACCACCCACACCTATGCTAAGTATGATGGTCTGTCCTAATGTAAACAATCGCCTGCAAAGCTTTGTCTCCCTTTTCTGCAACAACAAACATTTTGCATTTTTCCAGAATGCACCTTGTCATTCTGTTCTTGACTGGAACAGCACATCTGTAACTGCCCTTTCTACTGCTTATAAATGTTAAAAGTATGCCAAGATCCATGTTGTTATTACTACTGTTTTAGCTTTCTTGCAGGGCATGTATTTGTGTTAGGGAATTTGATGCATTTAAACGGTGTACCTAATACTGACAGTACTTACAATTTTACTAGCAGTGGTTTTTATGAATTACTGGTGTATCTGCAGTGAAGCAGCGCAATTTCCTTTTCAGTATTACATTAGTTGTTTTGGAATTTGATGCACTTAAGCTGTTTATCTGGAGCCAATATTACGTACTGTTTTTCAACCAGCATTTATATGAGTTACTGGGGTACCTGCATTGAGGCAGATCAACTTCCCACATAATATTACATTAGTTATAAATGGTGTAATGGCACTCTACATGAACTCTTAGCAAGCTCTTAACAATTCATGATAATGAATTCACAGCAAGCTATTAAACAACTGAAGAAAATTAATACATTCCAACTGTACACACACTGAATAGAGTGGGCCAATGTTGCTATCAGTATTTTGGCAGGACTGTGCTCTTAGAAATTGTGTAAATGCAGAAATGTGTGAGCTTCTATTCTAGATGTCCTGCCACTGTCACTTTGAACTCAGTAATGCCACCTTTGGTAGCTGTGTTGCTCCTGAGTCACCATTTTGAATCCTAGAGAGACTAAGCTATATTTCCACACTTTCTATAAGGTAAAAGAGAGCTTTATTTCTTTGTGTATCCCGTGATTAATTAAAAAAAGAAAACCAGACCTCCTTGGGTCTTTTACTAGCCTAAATATACAGTGACCACCCAAGTTTCATATGCGACATAATCGGGGTTCTGCTCGGGTATATGTTCTGTGATCAACTTCCATAGGTTTTATGGCCATCCCACAGTTATTTTAACTTACTTCATCTTGGTCTAGAACTTCAATACATAGAAGTACTTTTTCCTCATTTTGGTTCTAATGCTTGACTTGCATAAATTAACTCTCTGGTCTTAGAACACGACTAACCTACTTAAATGTACTGCAAAATGTTCTTTTTTAAGTCATACGATAGATCATTTTATAAAAGTATTTTGCTACAAATTCACCATCCATTCCATTAAGTATTTTTCTATTTATATAAAACAAATAAAGCCAAACAGCCCAAAGGTGTATTTTTAAAACAATAACCTGCAGGGTTGTTCTATCTATACTTACTTGTGACATTCTTTTCCTCTTCAAGTTCTTGAACTTTAACCAAGTGACTCTCCCAAAATGAATATTGAAAACTGTTTTCATTTTGTAAACTGTTTCAAATCACTTATTGATCAATTAGTAAGGTCATGTGACATTGCTCACCTGCTTCTTTGGGCTGGATCCATCTTTTAGTAGCTGGATACAACTATTGGCTCTTTCTAATGCAATTTTTGTTTGAAATAGGAATGGGAGAGCAACAGAAGCTACCTGGGCTCGCAGAATGTTTATGCATCAGAGCTTGTGGGGAAATAGCTTTGCTTCCCACTGACCCCTCGCATCCTTAAATTTATCTGCATGTAGCTACACCTCTTTTTCCTCAATTCCATCCAACAATCAACATCAGCCCCCTACAACAAATTTCCTTAATTACTTCCTCAACAACAATTTTCTCTGCCATGCACAACATTACTCCACTTTGGATATAACCCTAACAAAATAAGAAACACTATGACATCTTTACCCGCTTCAATTTCCCTCCTCCAATTAAAACTATCACCCATCATTACTACATGCATTCCTTATACCTAACTTCACAGCTTAACACTTTTATTTCCAGACCTAGGTGACAGCTAATGCTTTCCCATCCTTCCTTCACCACCACATCTGCCATAATTATCCAATTCACTCCATGCACCTTCCAGTTTTCTGTAATTAAAGTCAAAGTATAAATCGTCTCCTTCATCACTACATCTTCTACTATCATCCCTTTATCGTCATGTTGCCTGAGTGGCAGCTTGCATCTGTATTCATACCTAAGCAACAGATAAGCCTTTCCCTACTACTTTACAGCCAAGGTAGCAAATTGGTTCTAGTATTTCAGACCCAGGTGGGCAGGTAGGTCTATCCCCCTTCCTCCGCCTCAGCACCCCTCTTATAACCTACTGTACCTACAATACATACAGCGAAAGTGACAAGACTGTCTCTAGTTTTGTTGATTTAGGTGGCAGCAAAGTCTTTCCCCCTTCCCTCCTAAACAGCCTACTAATAACCAGCTTCACTACTCTTGTTTATTGCACCTCAACTACAACTTTCATTTTGCCTTCTACCTTAACTGACTTTTGACAATGCCTACCCAACACCCAATTCTTATTTCTATTTTCACCACTCTCTACTTTTCTCTAAACACTTCATTGATGTTGTTGTGTCTTTCGGCTTTTCCCGGTTAGGGGTCGCCACAGCGGAACTTCGGTCTGCTAATGATTGGCAGTTGATTTTTACGTACCGAGCTGCCAGCTCTGCCGCACAACCTTCAACGAAGGTACACCCATTCACGCATGTCTCCACGCAGAAGACGCTCTAGCTGAGAATCGAACCGGACAGCGTCTTACTGTGAGGCGACAACGCTACCGCAGCACCACTTCATTGATAATTTCCTCAAATAAATGCACTCCCAGCTCCTCCTTAACTGCCCATTACTATATATATCCAAATTCCACCTCACCTAGACTTGTAAATGCAGCTAACATATACCTAAAAAAAAACAGATATATATGCTGCAACATATCTTCAAAACTATCTCAGACAGATCTTCTAAGATCAGGTAACATTCATTCAAACCCAGGCCCTACTACACAGGTAATTTCCAGCACCTACCTACCACTACCAGTTGGCTTCAACCCTCAAGACAACACCCGCTTTAGGCATAACAACCTAGTAACAGGTTATGCCTATTCATGTAGTATAAACAGTAAGTTCGCCCCTCTAGAAGCTTTGAATTTCAATGAAAATTCACATATTCTGGCCATTACTTAATCCTGGATTAAAGATAATAGGTGCCCTTCTACTTTCATAAAGTTAAACTATATTATTCTTTATGACAAAACACCAGGAGCAAGAAATGGCGGAGGAGTTATACTGTTAATCAAACATAACTCTGGATTGGATCTGATCTCCTCATCTATTGCAAATGTGACAAATAGGAAAGCCCCAGAATGGATACAAGCCAATATCACCTTGGTTAAACATACTGTTCCCAATATTGCAGGTATATATATTCTACCCCAATCTCCACCTTCCATTACAAAAGAGTACCATTTCAGAAATTGTTCCCAATGGATATAATAAAAATACCATTTGTCTAGGGGACTTTAATGTGGACAGGCTAGGAAATTATTCAAAGCAGCTAAATAAAACATTTCTCCATTTCAGCTTAGAGCCATTGGTAAAGCACCCTACACATCTTAACTTGTAAACTGGTAGCCATGCTGCCCTGTACCTAATAATCACAAATTTAGCACACTGTTGCACAAATAAATCAATACTACCCAGCTCGCCTCAGTCACCACTGCTCAGTTCTCACAGCCTGGTCCGTCAAAACACCTAAACCCCCAACTCAAATCATTGAAGGACATCCATTTCCTAATCACTAACTTCCCACACTACAACAGCAGCTTGTCTTAATTGACTGCCCTCCCTTTTTTTTTACTACCGATCCTACAGAGGCTCTAGATTTCCTCATGAATACCCTCTTAACTATTCAAAATAACCTATTGCCTTATGTATGGAGAAGACTAAGGGGACAGTTACATCCTTGGAAATCACAGGACATTAGGAAGGTTGTGAAACACAGGGACTTAGCATGGATATCTTGGATATAAACCTCCACCAAGAGTACCTTGTCCTAAGAATATCTAGGATAGCAACAAAATCTGCTAAAGCCACCTATTTTGTGATGCAACAATTATCAGATGTCTTTAATACCAAGAAATTCTGGAAACAAATCAAGCAAAAATCCATAACAATACTCAATCCCAAAATTTGAGCCATCATAAGCAAGCAGAAAACTTTAAAATGTTCCTTATTTCCTCCACTGATGAAATCACAAACACATACAGTACTACCAAAAACAGCCAACAATTGTCACCAAACAGGCATACTGATACACCTTATAGCGCCTTTCCACTTTAGAGAAATCACCATAAAAGGAACAAAAATGTTTCTTAATAAACTTAAACAGTCTTACCTAAACATTCCAGCTGCACCCCATTTTTCTTAGTAAACCAGCAAACTATATTGTTAAACTCCTTACGTGCATATACAATTTATCACTTACAACTAGCATACTACCGCCTGCATTTTAAATATGTTCTCCTTACCACCCCCTTTCAAAAGTATCCACCCCAAAATCACATTACTACTGGTGCCCCATTTTTATTCTCAGTCCACTAACTAAAATCTTTGTAAAGTTTCTCTACAGACAACCTCTTACACATATTAATAGCTATGGACTCTTATCTGAAAAGCGATATGGCTTTATAACCACCTTCAGCACCACACAGCCTTACACATATCCACTAACTCTACCTACTACAACATGAAAGAAGGCTTTATCACTGCTGGAATTTTTGTGGATATGACCAGAGCTTTGGAAACAGCCTTCTTACCAACAAATTTACCCAATTTCACTTTGGTCAAAACACTAGTAAATGATTCCAATGTTATCAGGAAAATAGAACTTTCCAAGTGAACTCAAATAACAAACTGTCCACTGTTGGTACACTCAATATAGGGTGTCCACAATGGTCAGTACTAGGTTCTTTTCTTTTGCTTGTTCATTAAAGGCCTCCCAGCTAACCTTTCCTCATTAAACCATGTACTCTACGCAGATGACATTATCCTACATCCAGAAAACAAATGTGCACATACTTTACAAATCCAGTTACAACTAAACTTCATCAAACTCTTGTCACTGGGCTGTGTCTAACAGGCTATCAATTAACCGCAAAAAAACAATGTAATGCTCTTCCTACCCCCCCCCCCGCCAGTTCTCACAATTACCACTCTTTTCTATTTCAGACTCCCATATCAATACCACACCAACAATCACAGTATATGAATAGTTGCATCATCTTCTAAACCAATCATGTACTCTGTAACCACATTAAGAACGTCATCCATAAAGTCCTCTCCCAACTAAAGCTGTGTGATAAAATCTCACACTTCCTCTCACCACTCACTAGACTTGCCACATTTAAAAATGTTCTACTCCCCATACTTCAACACGATCTTTCTTCCTCTGCTGACCTTTCATTCTTCCCACAATACTAAAAGACTTCAGACCACGGTACACAAAATCTGTAGATTTGTCCTGTTGGTTAGCCAACACCATGTATCTCTGCCTAATTCTTTAAAATGTAAACTGTCTTCAAGTAAATGAAATATCCACCTACTTACTCGCTTCACTCATGACATATTAGATTTAGCATGAAGGATATTGTCCCATTAAAAAATCTCCTTCCCATTAGAGACCCTAACTACTCCCTCAGAAATACACAATCTAATCTCTTATCCCCTTCACAGACATCTCTTTAAAATAGTATTAAGTGAAAGAACATTTTCAAGGCTTGGTCCTGCCACTTGGAACAATCTCCATTCTGACCTAAGTGGCAAAGAAGGCTTAACAAATTTCAAAACAGCACTTTCAGAAATACATAAGAAAATAGAGCATGTCAATGTTTCACTGATAATAGCTAAAAAAGAAGTTATGTACTCACCATAATGTTCCATGCGTGTTGTCCATCTTCGCCTTCATTCTTACCAATGAAGTAACTGACTTTCTGAAGAACTTTGGGTGTTAATGGGAAGGGAGGCAAAGCGTAAAGGAGACCTGAGGGCCAATCGTGTACAAGTGCATTTCTTGGGGACTCCCCCAGAGGGGGATAAGGGCAAAGTAGTTGCTGCATTTGGTATTCGTGGATGTCACAAAAAGGTTGCAGCAAGGCTGGCTCCATTTGCAGAAAATCCTTTCTACTACCTCCTGTTTTAGGGACCACTCATGAGGCATCAGAATCGCTCTGCTGAGTCTGCCTGCTATCACGTTGGATTTCCCTGGGGTGTGTGTTGCTATCAGAAAGCATTGGAGGTCGCCCACTGCCATACTCTCAGGTTCTCCTGACAAAGGGGGTAAGACCTGGTTTATGTGCCATACAAATGACATGTTGTCTCTCTGCATTGCAATAGTTCCCAGAGGAAGAGAGTCCTGGAATGCTTGAAATGCCAGAAGCACTGCTCTCATCTCTAGGACATTGATGTGCAAATGGGTCTCGTGATCCTGCCAGGTGTCTTGGACCATCTTTCCCAGATAATGCTCTCCAACCCACCCTATCTGAGAGGCATCCATGGTCAATGGTTGGAGAAGGACAAATGGTCAGCCTAGCATCACGAGTGGAGTTTCTGTTACCATTATTTTGTGGGACATCGGCAATTCCTGCATCAACCACTGAGTGGACAGCAGCCACTGGAGAATTCTCATGTGTAAGTGCGTTAATGGGATCAAGGTTACTGCTGCTGCCATGGTCCCCAGAACTTATAGGACTATCCTCGCTTGTACTTTTTTCTTTGTGAGAAGATTTTGAACCTAACATCACACAACTTGAACCCTTTATGGAGGAAGTTTGGCCAGCAAACTTGTTGTATCCAATTCTGCTACTACAAATAATACATGCTGAAAAGGCAGCAAGGCAGATTTCTCGTAGTTTACTGTGACTCGTAGTTGACAGCAGAGCTACAAGGTAGTGTCTCTCGCTTTTATTAGATGCTCGGTGGTGGCGATTAGGAGCCAGTTGTCTAAGTATGGAAACACCCGGAATCCTAGGCACCTGAAGTGAGCCGCGACAACTGCCATACATTTGGTGAACACTCTAGGGGCTGTAGTGAGGCCAAAGGGCAGAGCTCGAAACTGGTAGTTACTGGCTCCCCCCTGAAAGTGCAGGTATCTTCTGGATCGCCTGTCCATTCTTATGTGGTAGTACGCATCCTGGAGGTCTATCGAGCACATCCAATCGTCTTGTCCCAGAAAAGGGAGTATTGACTGCAGCGTTACTATCTGGAACTTGGACTTTCTTACTGATTTGTTTAGATTGCTGAGATCCAGAACTGGTCTCCAGTCCCGTTTTCTTTGGAACTAAAAAGAATCTTGAGTAAGTTCCGGATCCTATTTGGTCTGTAGGGACTGTTTGGATGACTCTTTTGTCTAGCAACTTTTGAATTTCTAAAGTTGCCTGTTCCCTTTGACAGGTTGGAATGTCTGAGATCTTTTTTATGTTTGGAACAGGGAAGGAAAAGGGTATGGAGTAACCTCTGCATATGATGCTTTGTACCCACTTGTCTTTTGTTATCTGTAGCCAGGCTTGTGGGTGCAAAGATAAGTGGCCCGCAACTGCCTCCAGAGATGGATAGACGGGCCTCCCTTCAGGAGTGTTGAAAGGGCTTACCAAAGAAAGGCTCTCTGTCATCCTGATTCTGCAGCACCCCTCTGCCGAATGGTTGGTGTCTTCCATTACTACTTCCCCCTCTGCCCCTGGGGGAGGATTCACCATGTGTGTCCTGGAAAGATCTCTGGGATTTTCAGAACCACATTTTGACACTACCTTTCTGACCTCTGGGATAAGGTATGGTAAGCATATAAAAACGAACTCCTGTGGCAGACAGAGTCTTTCCTTCTTGTTCACACCTGGTTAGTGTGTCCTTGACTTTGGGCCCGAACAGAGATGAGCCATCAAATAGGGCATTCACAAAGGAAGATTTAAAGGTCTCGACAAAGTCACACAAGCGAATCCAAGAATGCTTCCTTAGGGAAATTCCTGAACCCGCTGCTCTACTCGCTCCATCCGCTGCATAAGAAAACAGTCTCATGGAGGAGTTGACAACTAAATTTAAGATACAGAGATAAGAGGAAACTTTTCTCTGAAACCCCTTCAGCTACTGAACCTTGCAGAGTATCTCCTAACTTCATCAGGAGATCTCTCTGCAATGTAGTAAAATGGGTCAGGTAATTCAGCGATGTGAGAGCAAACACAGCTAAAGAAAAAATGCGCTTTCCATATCTGTCCATTGTACAACACTCCTTGTTTGGTGGAGGGACAGAATAAGATGTCTCAGAGTTCCTTCTTGGTGGTTGCCGCCACCACCATAGCATCTATTGGGACTCCTTAGTTAAAAAGATTTTGTATGATGGGGACATGATGAACTTATCTGGCCTCTGAGGAACAGGTTCCACTGAATCTGGAGAGTCCTACACCTTCCCAGAAACTAGATCCAGACGTTTGTCAAAAGGTGGCAACACCCAA
>NC_056747.1:1247212695-1247390195 GCF_019279795.1 Protopterus annectens | reverse complement strand
CACAGTTGACCCTCCACCTCCAAAACAACCCTCACAGCACAACACTACCCCTCCTCAACCTTTTTCCTTCTCTCCTATAACCTCTGCTACCATAGCAAAACTACTCATCAAGCTCAAACTATGTCACCAACACACCTGACAACCTACCCTTGGAATATCTTCAAATGACAGCTAAAACCATAACCTACCCTTTTAGCATACTTCTTAACAGATCTAACCAAGAGTCCTACGTACCCGGCATATGGAAAAAAAAAGCTTACATTCTTCCACTTCACAAACGCAGTCATGACACAGATATCCTCAACTTTCATCCTACTGCAATTCTCTCTCCCATTTCTAAAATCTTGGAAAATGCATTCATACTCAACTGTTAAATTATCTACTTCATAATCAAATCCTTTCCCTACACAGCATGGCTTCAGGCCAGGGCATAGTACTACTACAACTCTTATATCCTTCATGGATGCAATGAATCAAGCTTGGGATATAGGCAAGATTGTATCATCAGTCCTTCTTGACCTCTCTAAGACCTTTGATATGATCTCCCATCCCCTACGTCTCACTAAACTCTCTAAACCTTACATCTCAACCCCAACTCTAAACTTGTTCTCTAACTATCTCACAAACAGACAACAATCCACCAAATGACAGAACTCCTTTTCTCCACTTCTCAACACAACCACAGGTGTTCTTCAAGGCTCCAAACTTGGGCCACTTGTATTCAGTATCTTTATCAATGACTTCCAGTCCACTCTACCTCACGCTATGGTAATACAATATGCAAATGATTCCACAATCATCTGCACTACTAATTCCATATCTGAACCTCAACAAATCTCTCAAAACACTTTTCATCTACTGAAACCTGGATGACCAATAACCACCTTGCACTCATTCGTACAAAAACAAAAATCCTCTTAATCACCCCCTAAAAAATCCACTCCCCTAAGCAGGATAGAATTTAATATAAACTCTGAAAACAAGACCATTACTGAAGTTGTGCCCCACACAAAGTTATTAGGTGTCATCATAGATGAAAACCTAACATTTGAACCACGTTCTTAATTGTATCAAAAAGTACACCCACAAGCTGCTTACCCTCTACAGACATAAACAATAGCTTAACAATTCCACAAAACAAACCCTTGCCTCCACTTTTCTCCTTCCCTCTCTCTTATATGGTACACTTCTTCTCATCAATATTTAGAATGCTCTGACATCCAAACTTGAGACCTGTTATGACAAAGCTGCCAAGTTTGCAACCAATGCTAAATATTCCTCCCATCATTACATCTCTCTCTTCAGACCTTAAACGGGCTCGAACTCCAAAATGACTTCACATACCTACAACTAACTACAGTATGCAAAATTATTTTCAAAACAACTGACTGTCCAGCCTTTACCTCTATACTCACCCAGTATCACCTAAATATGCTTCTCAGATCTGAGAATCAATCCCTCTTGAAAGTCGATACACATAATCTGTCAGCAGGCCAAATGCTCTAATCCTTCCTATCGCGAAACAATGGATCTCTCTTCCTCTTCCAATAAGAACTATCAGTAATGCATCTTCCTTCAAAAACTCACTACGGCAACACCTTTCCACTAGTTGGCACTGGGCATGATCCAACAACACACCTCATAAAACCTGACTCTGTACTACTTTGTTACTTGAAGCTGTGCTTCGTAGATCCACTTTTATTATTACTTATTATCTCACCTTTGTATTCACCTGCATCTCTTCCAATATACTGTACCTCATTACTCTAGTTGTCTGTATAGCATTCTACCAGTGTTCTTACATTAACTGCACTCAAGTAAGATTTTTATGTTTACCTCTAACCTATATATTCAACCTTATATCACCACACAATATTGTAAATAATGCAATTTCCCACTGTCAAACTTATTAGCTTTGCTTAGCTCTCAACTTGTGTATACAATTTTGTATCTCCTATTGCAGGAACTTATCATTTTTGGAGCTTTTCTCCCCAGGCCTCCACTGAAAATGTGCTCACCTTAGGCCCAGTGGAGATTTCCAATAAACAAATGCAAATAAATAAATAAACACTCATGACAGAGGTCAAATATCAATACAATTGTGTTTGCCATCATGTATGTTTCAAGATAAAATATTCTGACACCTTGTATGTGGTATAGTTTTGGAATTATCAATGCAAATGTGAACAAGCAATATTTGGTTCCTAGAGGCGCAGTAGAAGGTAACTGAAGAAACGCCTGGAGGTGCACTCAGCTGTAATGAGTTAAAAAGCAGAGAGACAAAACTGATGGAAAAATATAAGAACATTACCCAACAGACAGTGCACAATCTATAGAGTTTAATAACAAGTTCTCCCACACAAGGTCATTTATTTTTGATAAAGGAAAAAAGGAAATGCAACATTTGTGCCTTCTTTCCTTATGTTACTGTTGACAATAGTACATTGGTCGTGTAATGTGCTTTTTTGTGTACTACACAAATTCATAAAAATCACATGTAATGTGGAGGATTTAATACAATGACTCTTTCTGTAATGTATTTATATGTCAATGGTCCCACAGATAAATGCAAAAAAGAAAGAACAGTGAACTATATTAAAAAATGTAGAGTGCAAATAGCTTATGTTATAGGAGACAGACTTGGAACTAACTGAACAGGTGGATTTAATAAAGAAAGGTCTTCAGGATGGTTATTCAGTGGAATATCTGGGACAAAGGTAAAGATGAGCACTTATATAGGTTCACAGGTTCATACTAGGCTATCTGCCCAAGGGCATTTATAAGCCTAGCCCATAGTTATGTGGCTTTCGCCACCCCTTTAGTTTGAATAAAACTATGCCTATTATTTTGCTGTGCCTCTGTCAAGCAGTGACACTGAAGTAATCCCTGGGGTGTATCTGCGATCTCCCATCCATTGGTCAAGATTCCTCTTGAACAAGGCCAGCGAGGTGCTCTGCCTCACATGTACCGGGATTTTGTTCCACAGCATAGGGAGTCTCTGGGTGATGAATCTGTCCCTCCAGCACGTTCTATTAATAACCGTGTCAAGGTTTAAGTCTCCCGCCCTTGTGGTTCTGAGGGATCTAGATTTTTTGAGGTGAAGCATATTCATCAAATCTGGGTTTGACATGGCCTTATATGTCAGGCACAGGTCACCTCTGAGCAAGCGGTATGAGACTGAATAGAGCTGGAGTTCTTTCAGTCGGGCAGCATAAGACATATTTTGAGACCCTTTATCCTTTTGGTGAGGAACTTTTGGGGCCTTTCCAGCTGCTGCAGGTGTCGGGTCAGATACATTCGAATGGGGCATTGTACTCAATCATAGGTCTAATGAGTGATGAGTACAGGGGACGATGACCTCCCTTGATCTAGATGTGAATCCCTTCATGATCAGGTGGGCAATGTAGAAGGTTTTCCTAACTACTTTAGCAACATGAGTGTCAAACGAAAGGCTACTGTCAACCTGGGTCCCCAGATCCCTGATGACTTCTTCTGTGCTCAGTGGATTGCCACCTATATGGTAGCTAGGGGTAACCTTGTTTTTCCCGAAGGGTATGACTATGCATTTCTTGGCGTTTAACTTTAGGCCATGGCTCTGGCACCAGTTATCCATTTCTGTAAGGCCCTTCTGAAGGATATCTGTGTCAGATGTGTTTTCGACTATGGCGCCCAGTTTGCAGTCATCTGCAAATTTTGTCAGCCATAACCCTCCTGTGTTTGCTTGTACTTCAGAAAAGTAGATGCTGAACAAGAGTGGACCCAGGACTGAGCCCTGTGGGACACCACTTGTGACAGGCTTTGAGTCTGACATGGCTCCAGCAACTCTGACCCTGTGGGTTCTGTCACTTAGCCAGTTTGCAACCCATCTTGTGATGTATGGGTTTACATTCAAGCTGACGAGTTTTTCGATGATACCCGAGTGGGGTATTGTGTCGAAGGCCTTTGCCAGGTCGAGGTAGGCTGTATGGACTGCCTTTCCCTCATCAATGGCCTTGGTGACTGTCTCGAAAAAGTCAACCAAGTTTAAAAGGCATGATCTGCCTTTGACAAAGCCAAACTGGGTTGGATCCAAAGTCTGCAAGTTCCCTATGTCTTTATTTATGAGTTCCATTATGATCCTCTCCATGGCTTTGCAGATAAGGCTTGTCAAGCTAATGGGACGGTAATTTCCAGGGTCGGTGGAGGCACCGCCCTTGTGAAGCGGGACCACAGTCGCGTTGCGCCACTCCTTGGGTACGTATCCTGAGGTGAGGCTAAGATTAAACAGCTGTCCTAACTGCGGGTTTAATTCCTCATTGAGTTCGTGGAGCACACAGCCGGGGACACCATCCGGTCCCATGGATGCTGTGTTTTTTGCCTTGGAGAGAGCAGTTCTCACCTGGGCGTTGGAGATGTTTGGGGGGCTACAATCCTCTGGTATAGATATCTCTCCTTTTGGGGGGGAGAAGTTTGCACTGAACCTGTCAGCCAGTATGTTGGCAATGTGTGTAGGTTCAGTAATCTTCACATCATTTTGAACTAATTCTGAGCATATCTGGGAGTTTCCTCCTAGGTTTCTAACATAGCTAAAGAAGGCCTTATGATTGTCTTTTGAGTCCTTAGCGATTTTTCTCTCAAAATTTGCCTTGGATGATTTTAAGAGAGCTCTTAGTTTTTTACTTATAATGATCAAAGGTGTCTTACCTTTCAAGGATTTTGCTCTATCTTGTAGTAGCTTCCTCCTTTGTTGTAGAGCTTGTTTATGGCTGGGGTCCACCAGACTGGACGCTTGCCTTTGGTACAAAGAGTCTTAGTTTTGTTTGGGATTGCCTGATCCATGCAGTCCTGTAGGTGCTGGTAGAAGGCATTTGTAAGTGATTCAGCGGTTTGAGTAATGTTTACCACTGGCTCAGGGGCCTTAAAGGAGATCACACTAGTTTTTAGAAGTGTGAAGTCGGCTTTTGAGAAGTTTTTCACTGTGGTCTTTTTATTTCAGGTGGGGGCGGGATGAGGACCTCCAGCGAGATTAGTTTATGATCTGATCTCACCAGTGAGGGGTATACTTCCGGTGTTGAACATTGTGATCCCATGTTCGTGATGATGAGATCAAGTATGTTTTCTCCTCTTGTGGGGATGGTGACTAGTTGTTCCATGGCATTTGAGTTTATGAACTCCAGGAACCTTTGGGCTAGAGTGTTTGGGCTTGAGTAGTGTTCCCAGTCTATATTAGGGTAGTTGAAGTCACCTAGTATGATGGTGTTTGGAGATACATTTATCCCCTCCAATGTTTTCAGGAAGGCCATGTGAGGTTCCTGAGTTTGAGAGGGTGGCCTGTAACATGCTACAAATTGCAGAGCAGTCTTGCCTATGGTTAATTGCACCTGGATGGTCTCCGATGCATCGTGTGTTGCCATCAACCTTGAGGTGTGGGTGTCCTTTATGAATATGGACACCCCCCCCTCCTTTCTTGGTGTTGTCCGGATTTTGGGGCCGGAACGCATGATATGAGGTGAAACCTGATAGTGCTGGGGGTGCTCTCAGGAGCCTTGAACCAGGTTTCTGTCACAGCACAGACATCGATGTTCTCCATACTGAGAAGGGCCTCGAAAAGTGCATCTTGAGATTGAGACTTCTGGCACTGAGCAGCATTACCCTTAGTTTTTTTCCTTTTTTGTGTTCTAGGGTGGTAGGTTTAGAATTTGAGCCTTGCCTAAAAAAGGCACTATGGGGGTGGCAAGAGCCTTTGCCAATATCCGGAAGCCTAGCGGTGACAGGTGCAAGCCGTCGCTTGCGAAGCAGCGTGGCTTGTCCAGCATGTCATCCCAGGCAGACAGACATTGGATCCCCTTTGAATGACACCAGAATTTAAGCCAATTATTGAAGCTGATCATCTTATCACTGTATTGTGGCATCATTCTAGGTGAAGGTAGGATACTGCTCAAGGTCAGGGTCATACCTGCCTGGGCTACATAATCAGAGAGCTCCTCAATGTCTCTTTTCATGTAGTCCAAGGAGGTGCGTCTCAGGTCGTTGACACCAGCGTGGACAATGACTGAGTCGCACTTGTACCTGCTGTTGAGAGACCTGAGTGCTTGCGTTATGTGGCAGATTCTAGCGCCCGACAGGCAGCTTACTGTGACCTTCTCCTTACTCAGTCTGGTGAGCGGGGCGTCAGTGTGTCTGACTATGGAGTCACCTATGACAAGGATGTTTGGTGTTGTATTTGGCCTTAAGGGCAGTGACTGCTTTGCACACTGATTTTGTTGTTTATGTGTTGTTTGTGTGGTGTATTGAGTTTGCAGTTGCTTGGGTGTCTGCTTTGGAGGCCTCTGCTGTTTAGGTAAATTTTTACTCAGAGCCTCCGAGTATGTCTTAGTGTGTTTATGTGTTTGATTCAGTGGTGTGGTTGAGTTATGTGAGACTGGTATTGTGGTGTGTGTAGTTGCCTTCTCCTCCTGCCTGGTCTTGCCAGTCCTGAGTTGAGAGAGCTCAGCCTCCAGTCTGGCTAAATAGCTGCATCTCTCACAAGTGTTAATGTTACGTGGGAGGAGGAGAGGGTTGTCCGTGTACATGAGGCAATATAAATTGTAAGAGGAGCTCCAATAGTGACAGAAGATAATAATGGCAGATTTGTAGTACTGATAGGCTACTGGCAAGGGAGGAGGATTACACTGGCATGTATTTATATTCCAAATAAAACTACTATAATGGAGCTTAAGAAAATTCTGGGTGAAATAGTCAGCTTTCCGCAAGGAATAACACTTATAGGTGGGGAAAGGAATTTGATTTGCAGCAGTGAAGATGTGTCTGGGGGGCCCAGAAGGGAAAGTAAAACAAAGAAGGGCAAATTTTTGAAAAAATTAATGAAAATATTTTGCATGGAAAATGTGAATTCAGTAATAGTAGTTTGGAGTGAACTTACATATTATTCTCCAAGATATAAAAACTGGGCTAGGGTAGACAGAATTTACATTTCACAGGAACATGTGCATTTAATTGAAGGTCTTGATACACACTCAACAACTATTTCAAATCATGCACCAATAATAACTAAAATAAAAACATGGGGTAATGAAATAAAAATGAGACACTGGTGCTTTCCCACCTCTCTGTTGAAAAGAGAGGAATTTAAGGAATGGGAAGTGGAGATTATTCAGGAGCTATTCAAGAGGATAGATATTTCTGAAACTATAGCTAGGGAGTGGTATAAAATTAAACTGGAGTTTAAAAACAGGGTGGAAATAAAAGCAAGGGAGCTATGGTTAAGAAGTAACAAGAATTAGTTAGAGGGACTGACAAATGTTAAAGTTTTGCAGTAGGGTGAGTATCACAGAATCAGAATAGGATTAACTGCAGAACGCTAAGCAGAAAATAAAGGATTACTTTGATAGTAAATACGAGTTCAGAAAGATTGCTGTTAAGCAACTGTTTTTTGACAGCAACACTAGAGCACAAAAACTTTTAGCCCAACGACTCAGGCAACAGAAAGTAGAAAGGACTGTCGTCAAGCTTAGGAACCCTATAACAAGGAAGGTAACAAGAGATCCTATCGAGAAATATTTTGGAAATTCTATGAAAGTCTGTATAAAGCTGAGAAATATGGAAATCAAGAAAAGGTACAAATGGAAATGTGTATGGAATAATTAAATATGCCAAGGTTAGAGGTACATGAGGTTCAATTACAAATGGTTAGGATAGGAGGAGATGAGATAAACATTATGATGTGTAACCAATCTACAAGAAAATCCCCAGGAATAGATGGAATTCCTATGGAGGTTTGGAAGCTAGGAGGGGAAAAACTGATAAAGATCTGGAAGGCTTTGTTTAACGCTATTTTAAGAGGAGGAGAAGTACCAACATCCTGTAAGAAAACAGTGATAGCTGTAATACCTAAAGAGAGTAAAGATCCATCAGATCCAGCTTCATATAGGCCCATTTCAATACTAAATCATCATTATAAAGTGTTCATGTCTATAATGGCTAAAAGAGTGGTAAAAGTAATGCTAAAACTGAAGAGTGGTAAAAGTAATGCTAAAAATAGAAGTTATGTTCTTACCATAACGTTCCATGTTAGTTGTCTTCTTCTCGCCTTCTTCTTGCTGGATGGGTTCGGAGCCGACCTCGGCTCCGACTCGGCCACTCTAAAAGCTCGAGAGTTGGTTCCACCGGCTCGAGGCTCCCCTTATATCCCACAATGCTAGGCGAGAGTTACCTCAGATCTCGTTTGTAAGCTAACCCCAGCTTATAATAGTAACAGTATAACTGTAAAACAGAGTCCACCTCTAACAACAGGAAGAAAGAAGGGTGACCTACATCCTGAACCAGGAAATATGCAAAATAGCATATGTCTAAGAAAGAGGTGGTAGAAAGAGAGGTCACAATCACAACTCCTCTAGGTCTGTCCAGGCCACGGGGAAGGAGGGTGGGAGAAGAAGGCGAAGAAGACAACTAACATGGAACGTTATGGTAAGAACATAACTTCTATATGTTAAGTTGTCTATCTCGCCTTCATTCTTGCTGGATGGGACCGCGTCCCTAGCACCTTGTCCCGTGGGACCTAACGGAACAGACTCCTGAGAACAGTGGAACCAAAGTTAGCTCTATGCCTAGAAGCTAAATCCAACTTATAATGAGAAATGAAAGTGTGAGGAGTAGCCCAAGTAGCCGCTGCACAAATGGTGTCAATAGGCAGTCTGTCTTGGAAGGCTAAAGAAGTAGCCAAAGCTCTGGTGGAATGAGCCTTAGGTTTATCAGGCAGCTTTTGATGTCTAATTTCATATACAAGGGAGATCAAAGATGTTAGCCATCTGGATAATGATACCTTTGAAACTGAAAGTCCCTTTCTGCTTTCCGCATAGGAGACAAACAGCTGATCAGATTTTCTGAACTGTTTTGTTCTATCCAAGTAGTACCTCAATTGACGGTGAACATCCAGGCAGTGTAATTTTTGTTCAGACCTATTGGAGTATTCTGGAAAAAGACAGGTAGATCAATGCTTTGATTTAGATTTGACGCCGAGACCACCTTAGGCAAAAAGGACGGGTTAGTTCAGAAGATACTCTGTCCTTATGAAACAAAAGATAAGGAGGACGACAGCTGAGTGCTTGAAGCTCTGAAACTCTTCTAGCTGATGTAATAGCTACCAGAAAAAGAGTCTTCCATGATAATAATTTTAAAGAACAGGAGACTGCAGGTTCAAAAGGGGGAAGAATCAAGGAAGCAAGAACTAAATTTAGGTCCCAAGGAGAAGGAGGATTTCTTATAGGAGGTCTGAGAAGAAAAACTCCTTTCAAAAAGGCTTTGCAAAGCTTGTGGGACATTAAGGCAGATTCAGAAATACCCACATGAAAGTTAGAAATAGCTGCCAATTGAACTTTAAGTGTAGAAGGAGATGAACCTGCATGGAAGAGTTCAGCTAGAAAATCAAGGACTAATTGGATGGAAGCAGTGAAAGGATCTATGTCCTTTCCTTGAGCCCAATATGTGAAGCGTTTCCACTTACTCAAATAAATCTTCCGAGTGGAAGATTTATGGGAAGCTATCAGAATATCTCTAACAGAGTGAGATAATTGAGGAAGCCTGGCTAAGGTTGGAACTGGAGGAACCAAGCAGTGAGGTTCAGAGAGGGGAGGGAGCGATGAAACTGACCCGACTGATGGATCAAAAGATCTGGAACTAGGTCCAGATTCCACGGCCGCTCCAAGAGAAAACGATGTAGAAAGGGGAACCACACTTGTCGAGGCCAGTAAGGAGCAATGAGGATCAATGAGGCCTTCTGAGCGATAGCTTTCTGTATCACTTGAGAGATCAGTGGGAAAGGAGGAAATGCATACAGAAGTCCCCGGGCCAAAGTTGGACTAGCGCGTCCCTGCTGGGTTGGCCTGGTAGAGGGAATAGAGTGAAATATTCTCTGCACTTGCTGTTTTGGGGAGTAGCAAAAAGATCGCAGCAAGGCTGACCCCACTTGAGAAAAATTTCTCTCACTACAGAGTCTTTCAGAGACCACTCGTGAGGCATGAGTATGGCTCTGCTCAACTTGTCCGCAATTTGATTGGACTTTCCGGGGATGTGCGTTGCTATCAGAAACCGCTGAGAAGAAATCGCCCATTGCCACAGTCTGAGTGCTTCTCGACACAGGGGGTAAGACCTGGTTCCGCCTTGTTTGTTGATGTACCACACTACAGACATATTGTCTGTTTGGATTGCAATCGTTCCCAAGGGAAGAGAGTCTTGAAGGGCTTGCAACGCTAAAAGCACTGCTCTCATCTCCAGAACATTTATGTGCAAGTGGCATTCGTTTGGTTGCCATGTGCCCTGGACCGTCCTGCCCTGATAATGCCCCCCCCACCCGATCAGGGAGGCATCCGTTGTCAGAGTAGCAACCGGAGGAGGTGGAACAAAGGGTCTTCCCAACAAGAGCTGAGGGGAAGACATCCACCACATGAGATGATTTTTGCACGCTTGCGTGATCATAATGGTGTGAGACATTGGAAGTTGCTGGTATGACCATTGAGTAAAGAGCATCCATTGAAGGATCCGCATGTGGAATCTGGCTAATGGAAGCAGAGGTATGGCGCTGCCATAATTCCCAACACTTTCAGAACTAACCTGGCTTTGATTCTGTTGTTGTTGAAAAGGAGTGATACCAGTTTGTGAATGTCTGTTATTCTCTGATGTGTTAGTCTTGCAGACATGTTTACTGTATCTAGATTTGCGCCTATGTAGGTAATAGTACGACAAGGCGACAAAACAGACTTTTCGCAATTTATTGAAATACCCAGCTTTTGACAAACGCGAAAAGTGTAATCTCTGGCCATCAGAAGGAGATGCTTGGTGGGAGCTGTGAGGAGCCAGTCGTCCAAATATGGAAACACCTGGAATCCTTGTCGTCTCAGGTGAGAAGCTACCACTGCCATGCATTTGGTAAACACCGGGGCAGTGGTGAGACCAAAGGGCAGGGCCCTGAACTGAAAATGACTGGTTCCCAGCCTGAAGCGGAGGAATCTTCTGGAGCGTCTGTTCATTTTTATGTGATAGCACGCATCCCGAAGGTCTATAGAGCACATCCAGTTTCCTTTGCCCAAAGGGAAGGATGGATTGCAGCGTGACCATCCGAAATCTTGTTTTCTTGACTGATCTGTTCAAGACACTGAGATCCAAAATTGGTCTCCAGTCCCCTGTTTTCTTTGGAACTAAAAAGAACCTTGAGTAGATTCCGGATCCTTGCTGGTCTGCTGGAACTGGCTGAATTGCTCTTTTTGCAAGCAGTTTTGAAATCTCCAAAACCGCTAGATCCCTTTGAGCGGGTGGAACATCTGGAAGGGATTTTTTTGACTGATTTGGAATGCGAAGAAAGGGGATAGAATAGCCTTCGGAAATGATGGACTGTACCCATTTGTCTTGAGTCAGGGATAGCCAGGCTTCTGGGTACAGTGACAATCTTCCCCCGACTGCCTCCGAAGATGGGCAGTCGGGCAACACCTCAGGGATGCTGAAAGGGCTTGTCAGGGAAGGCTTCCCGATTGCCCTGGTTCTGCGGACCCCCCTGCCCCAAGGGCGACATCTACCATTGTTATTCCCGCCTCTGCCTCTGGCGGGGAAACGACTCTGTGCGTCAGGCGAAGTCCCTTGAGATTGTTTACGGAACCACATCTTTCCACCTTTCTGGCCTTTGGGGTAAGGCCTAGGAGGAGTAGAAAAACGGACTCCGACGGCAGAAAGGGTCTTGCCATCAGTTTCGCACCTAGTCAAGGTTTCTTTCACTTGAGGACCAAAGAGGGATGATCCATCGAACGGGGAGTTAGTGAAAGACGTCTTGAAGGGGTCCGCAAAATTGCATAGCCGCATCCAGGCATGCCTACGTAAGGCCACACACCTGTCCCTGCGGCTCTGCTCGCTCCATCAGCCGCGTAAGAAAGAAGGCGCATGGAGGAGTTGGTTATGGAGTTAAGGGTAGCCAGCTGCGTGTTCATCTTATCTTGGAAACCCGCAGCTGTAGGGTCCTTTAACATTTCACTCGCTTCCTTGATCAAGTCCCTTTGAAGACGAGTAAAATGGCACAGGTAGTTCAGCGAACGCATGGTAAATGTCGCTGACGAGAACATCCGCTTCCCGTACCTGTCCATGGACCTAGATTCCTTGTTAGGTGGATGGACAGGTACTGAAGGATCAGCTAGCTCCTTCTTAGTGGCAGCAGCTACCACCATAGCATCCACAGAAACTCCTTTTGTCAAGAACTGTTTGTCTGCTGGTGCTGTTATGAACTTGGAGGGTCTCCTGGGAGTGGGGTCCACTGAATCAGGAGCCGTCCATGCCTTCTTAGCAACCACCTGCATGAGGGGGTCAAGGGGGGGGGGGACACCCAGGAGGTGGAAGGGCGAGAGCCAACGCCTCAAGATACACAGATTCGTCCTCCGAAGGGTTGAGGGCTGGCCAATTTCCCCTCTGTTTCAGGATCTCCAGAATGTCTGCAAATGAGACATCTTCAGAAGGGGAACGGGGGGAACCCTCAGAATCATCCAAATCTGTGTCTGACGTGATGGACTCAGGTGAGTCAATGTGTTTCCTCTTACACTTCCTCTTCCGAGAGGGCTCTTCTGCCAAATCAGGAGAGGCCTCGGAAGAGGATGAAATCCCCACAGGGGGTTCCTGAGGAGCTGGCTCTACGGTCCGGGATGAGGGAGTGAGTCGACTTAACCTGAGGCACCGTAGAGGGAGGGGCGGACGGAGCCGACTGTGGAGTAGAGCCAGGCTCTAACACACTCCGCATGACCTCGAATGCACCCCTGTCAGGCAGAGCCAGAGGTCCCGGCACGGAGAAGCTAAGAACCCCTCGGCACCGACAGTGATGGCTCTGAGGCCGATGTCGGAGCCGAACTCACCAGCCGAAGCACCGAGAGGGAAGGGGGGGTCGGCCAAGGGCCCGATGCCACCCACCCCCGCGGAGCCGACGAGGGAAGTCCGGCGCCGAGATTCTTCCAAGGAAGAAAACGGAGCCGACGACGGAGCCGAAGACAATTGTATCGGCTCCGGCGTTATCACAGTCTCGGTTCCGAGCGACCCGGCTCCGAGCTCAAGAGAGTCGAAGGAGGAATATGTTGATGGACCGGGGTAGGCATCGACTGATGAGTCGGGCTCTGAAGCATCTGGGCCAGTGCCTCGGACTTAAGAAGTCGACTCACTACCCTCTGAAGGTCATGATCCGACAGCCTCGATGACCTAGAGGAGTGAGATCTTTGGCTCCGTTCAGACAGCAGGGGAGATCCTGGAGCCGAATGAACGGAGCCAAGAGATGGTGACCTGGACCTCTTCCTAGTTGTCGGCTCCGAAGGTCTGGTCGGAGCCGACACGGAACTCTACTACCTCGGCTCCGGCCGAGCCGAGGAGCCACAGAAACTGTGGACTGAGACTTATCGGCTCCAGCCGGAGCCGATGAAGGCAGAGGTTGAGAAACCTTAGGTCTCGGCTCAGTTGTCGGAGCCGAAGACCTAGATGCCTTAGAGGGCTTCCCTGTTGAAACAGATAGGGAATCCTCTGGCTTGAGTAAGCCTCTTAATATCAATTTACTTTTCTTTCCTGCAGGACCCTGGGGCTGAAGCCATGGCACACAGCACAGGAGTCCTGCAGGTGCAAAGGCCCCAGACAGTAGACACAAGAAGTGTGAGCGTCTGTCAGAGACATTTTCTGACAGCACGCATCACACTTCTTGAATCCGGAGACCTTTGCTTCTTTAGACATTTTTAAACAGGTGTAAACAAACACACACACAAACACACTAATTACACCCTGTCAAGTTAAATTATAATAAAAACCACTAACTAGGATTTTAAAATAATACACACACACTCCACTAGGGAAGAGAAAAAGGCCTGTAGGCCCAAGGGAAGAACCTAAAGTTCTTGAGGGAAAAAAAACGGGAATTTTTTTAGAAGGGGATAAAAATTTCTCTAAACTAAGGGAAATAAGTAAAAATATTAAAATTAAAGGGGTTTTGATAGACTAAATTACACAAGAAAAAGTCACTTACCAAGAACCGGTAGAAAACCAACCTCGAAGCTGTAGCGGCAAACAAGATCTGAGGTAACTCTCGCCTAGCATTGTGGGATATAAGGGGAGCCTCGAGCCGGTGGAACCAACTCTCGAGCTTTTAGAGTGGCCGAGTCGGAGCCGAGGTCGGCTCCGAACCCATCCAGCAAGAATGAAGGCGAGATAGACAACTTAACATCTGATAGATATGGATCAATGTGATTTTATGGAGGGGAGGCAAACATTTGACAACATTAAAAGAACACTAATGATCCAGAGGGAACAGAATGTAAGGAAATACCATTGTTATTTGTGGGTCTTGATGCACAGAAAACATTTGACAGAGTAAGTTGGGACTTTATGAGCAGGGCAATGGATGTAATTGCATTTCATGAAAAAAATGATAAGGCTAATTAGGAGGATATATGAGGGATCAGAGCAAAAGTTAAAATGGGTGGGGTCCTCTCTGATAATTTTTATTTGAGCAGAGGAACCAGGCAGGGTGTCCTCTTTCCCCTTTATTGTCTGCATTACATTTAGAACCACTGGCAAAGAAAATAAAGGACTCAGAAATTCAAGGATATAACTGGTATGGTAGTCAAGAAAAGCTGGCTCTCTTTGCAGATGATGATATTTTATACATGATAAAACCAGAAAGAGGCATTACAGTGTTGTGGAACATTTTGAGACAATTTCAAATCTTTTCAGGATACAAAATTAATGAAGCTAAAATAAAGGGAATAGTCGTAAATTATGTACCCACATATGAATTGTTTCAGCAATATCCACATTTATGGGGACATTATAAAATGAATTATTTAGTAATATGGATTAAAAATTATTCTGGTGTGGCAGCTAAGGATATGTGGAAGAGACTAAACAAAAGATAATCCAAAAACTGAGAAAATGGAAGCTTTGTTATATGGCTATGGATTTTAAGATACAAGCAGTTAAAAATGTTTTTAGTCCCTTTAGTCTTATATACAAGCCAGGCATATTTGTATCAACCAGAGAAGTTGTGGATAGCAGTTAATAAAGAGCTGAAGGAATTTGTGAGTGGAAGACGGCAAGAGTCAAGTGGGATAAGCTGACCCTTCCAGCAGAACAAGGTAGATTCGGAATTTCTGATTTGAACGGGGTATTTCAGAGCTACACAGTTAAGGCTCCTATACAAGCAGAAAAGTATAATTCAAAGTGTAAAGGGATGATGTTGAAACAGGGGGGAAGCTCAAGAAACAAGGAGAGGCTGTGATTTTGGATGCAGGCCTTTAAGGAGAATAACAATAATCATACAGGATATAATATCTATAAAGTAGCAGAAAGTATCCTAAGAACTAAGCCAACACGGGAATGGAGAAAGGAGATTCTGCCAATAGGAATAATTGCAATTAGGGATATAGACAATAGGCAAGACACGGCTGGAATTTATTGGAGAAAACTGGGAAAACAATCAAGGTACTGAGAGCAAATAATCAGAGAGGAAAAGATGATAAAATGGGAAGACGCTATGTATTTATTTGGACTGCAGATTAGAGAGTGCCTTCCCTATCAAGGATTGATATCATACTATAAGCAAAGAGAAAGAAATAGGGGTGTCCTAAATGAAAGACTAGCACTGGAGGGTTTTTAGTACAATCTGTAACAGAAGTTGCCATTAAAAAAGGAGTAATTAGTAGAGCATATAAAATATTGCATGATAACTATAAGAATCAATCAGAGGAGGTTAGTAAGGATTGGAAACAGAGATTGGATACGCAATTTCCAACAAAACAATGGGAGGATATGTCTCCCAAATATGCAACAAAATCTAGAATAGTTAGGATTTTTGCTTTGAAATGTTTAAACAGATATTTTTATACCCCAAGTAGACTCCAGAGAATACTTCCTCCAGTAGACAGCAAATTTTGGAGATGTGACGGGGAAGAAAGAGGTAACTGGGAACATATTTTCTGGGAGTACAGCGAGTTGGCAGACTTTAAGGATTTCCTGTGGGATGCACTGTTGGAGATGCTGAGTGGGCAGATTCATGTGACGAGGGAGATGATTTTTTCTGAGCTATGATACAGAATTGGAACTGCCTACACATGGTAAGGCCTTGCCGTGTCTAATTATGGTGGCTGGCAAAAAAGCAATTACTAGAAAATGGAAAGCAAAATCTAAACCACCTATACTAGAAGTAGTGAATATAGTAACAGAGATAAAACACCTGGAATTGAAATCTTTAGAAAATGGTAGGAGCAAACTACATTGGAAAAATGGGAATTATGGCAATATATACAAGGGAAGAATGAGGTTTAAAAGAAGGCAGGACTTAAATGAGCTATGTAATATTTGACTGAAAAACATTGGGTAGATTATAAGTGATGTATAATGTCTGCAACTGGGAGTGTGTCAATATCGTTTGTGATGTAAAATGCTTGCAACTAGGATTGTGTTGGTGTGGATTGTTTTCATTTATATAAATACACAATTGCCTAGGTTGTAAGTAATGGTTTAATAAAGATGTTTCTTGTTTAAAAAAAGACAGGAATTGAATAATTTAAGTAATGTTGCTTAGGGTATGTAATACATAGCCATATATGTGAAGTACAATGTTTGTAAAGTGAACTTGTTAATACAGTTGATTGCTTTTACATAAATGCAAATGTGCCTATGTCACAAGTGAAAATTCAACAAAGGTGTTTAAAAAATGAGGGGGATTCAGAAAATTGGCAGAAAGGGTAAATCAAGCCTAAAGCTGAGGCAATACCTCCAAACATAAGGACATCCTGTGCAGCAGTATATCAAGCCTGAATACAGGAACATTCCTCCAAAATGGGGAGAACGGAGAGAGGTTTGGCTTCGCTCTAACACTTGGCACTGTTCAGCATTGGCACAGAACCTGTTGAATGCAGTCTATTAAGCAGCTGCATTCTGGCCATGCAGTGCTGGCCACTAGACAAGTGTAATGACTATAGACTATCACCAAACATATCCAGTCTGAACTGGAAAGCCAGAGCAGCAGCAGATCTGGTATCCTTCCTCATATTTTTGTTTTGTGGCTAATGGTGTACTGGCAGATCTGAAATGTTTGATTTCCTGGTAAATCAACCAAGCGCATAGGTGTCCTTGATTTTTATAGAATATCCTCAAGTCTGGTCTGCTCTTTCTTTGTAAGATTTGTGATTTTCTGATTAACTAAAGACTGCAGTCACTAAAATAGCAGTAGACTTTTGAGTTTCAGCCTACATTCATTTCCATCAGAAAATGTATGCTAATATGAAACTTTTATTTAGTAATTTTTATCTAGATAACAGCAATATTGTTTCCGATTTACAGCTTTTGTTCTTCATTATGTTTGTTTTTTCCCTTTTCTTGTGTTCCAAAGTTGAGGGATACGCACTGAGGACTACAGTCTAACATTTATCTACTATTCGGCAAATGTTCCTGCTGATTTTGCCTCACGTTTACCCTGTCTGTCCCACATAATTTTTGATTTTCTGGTCACATACAGCTGTCAACTATCCAATTTTTTGATTTGTTAGCAAATGGCTTTCACTGTTTTGCTGTGCAACTTAAATCAAAAAGTTTTAAATCAAACTCTGTGTGACTATTATAAGTGTAAAGACTGATTTGAATTGTGATAGCTACGTAGTGGGATATTAGTATGATGGGGTGGGGTCCAATGTCCTGCCTAGGGCCCTATTTGACCAAGATCTAGCTTTAATCAGCTCCCTGGTCCAAATCCAGATGAAACAATGGTAGATAACAACAACATCAAATTAGTGTAGAAGCTACAAACCTAGCAAGAAAACCACAACATATGAACACAATCCAGTTAGTGTAGCAGGAGTCCCATACCTCTCAACCTGCGATAAAAGTCTGGACAATGGCTCTTGTAAAGTAGGTAAATCTGGCCCAAAAATCTGGACAGTTAATTAGCATGAAATCTGAAAACCTAATAGCATTTACTCTTCCAAACTTCCAGTAGGATTATAAGATACCACTACTAAGAAACACAAGCTTAACAAGTAGAGTGACAAAATGGTACACAATATAAGCAGAATAAGCATGACTTCATCAAATTAAGCTTTGACTATCAGTAAGAAAATAAACTGGTAAAAAATAAAAATAATACTATTTTTTGTAAAAAAATAAAATCAATAGAATTTTAGGTCTGCAGCTCTCACTGTTTCAGTATTCCTGCTGCTTTGCCTTCAGTCTAACACTCCCAAGAATCACTCAAAATTTGCAGCTTTAGCAAGCTAGGTAATGACAAAAGTACATCACTTTATTCTGCTTACTACAGTATACCATACAACCCCTCCTTTCAACCCACAGAGAGGACAACATTTCTTTTTGCTATAACTATTTACAGGAACCCACATGAAAGAAGACTAGGAAATTGGTATAATGTAATTGATCCTGAAGGTGCAGAAAGAAACTCTGAAAACCCTTCAACAGCTGCCATTTTTCAAAAAAAAAAAACAAGAGACAGTTACAGAAGCAAAACAACTTGGTTTAATAATACAATATAGACAGTTCAGGAAAAAACAAAGTATAATTTCACAAAGTTAAACACTTGGACAAATGCAAAGGCATTTTTAAGTAAGTAAAAGACACAGTAATAACAGTCAGGGATACATGAAACAGAGTTAAGGCATGTCTTTTAGGATACGATTAAAAAAGTATGCTGTTGGTTAAATAGGCTCCCAACTCCCACTTGTATTTTGTACATTAGAAAATGGGCAGATAAGGATAAAGTATGCAGTTCAGTTTGTCAAAATCCATTAGAGTGAAACCAGACTAAAACAAAGAAATTAAATCATAAATCAAAATCAAATCAAAGTTTTCCCTTAACAATAAATGTTCTGACTTGTCTTTCAGGCTGCAGCGGGGGATTACATTTTTCTTTTTTCTCTTAAGTTTCAGTGCAGACAAGCTGATAATAGGGCAATAAAAATCAGAACTCTGGTTTCTTCAAGGCAAAAGGTTAATGATTTCTGAAAGCATACAAGTTGTTTCCACATAGAATGGAAGGAGCCACCAATTAGTTTAAGTAGAAGCACAGGCAATAACATGCATCTTAGCATGGATAATCTCAATTCCAGATTAATTAGGGCGTGTTATCAGCTGTCTATTTGGCAAATGTTCATATTAGGAGGATAAACTTCATTATTTAAATATGTACAGTTCTAGGGATGTTTTTAAAAGTCTTGTAAAATTTGATATTGGTTCCAAAGTTGATGTTACGAAAAAACTGCGCAAAGGATTAATCTGCCAAATATTAATGGGTTCGTGTATCACAAAAGCTGGCAATACACGTTTAAAAAGCTGCCATATATAACAGATGGGAATGACTTCTTACCATAATGGTGATACTTTCCATATTATCTTGGAATGTGAATGATCTCACAGTTATAGACAAAAATAAAGAATATATAATTATATTAAGAAATACAAAGTGCAAATAACAATGCTACAGGAGGCACATTTGGAAAGAAATGAACATGTCAATTTTATAAAGAAAGGATTACAGAATGGATGGTATGCAGACTATCAGGGACAAAGGAAAAGATAAGTACTTGTATTCGTTGCCAGTAGTAATAAAAGAGGGAACAAAGATAATAATGGCAAATTTGTGGTAGTAAAAGGCTACTGGCAAGGGATGAGAAATATGCTAGGGTGTATTTATATTCCACCTAAAACTGCTATTATGGCGCTTAAAAATTTTGTGAAGAAATAATCAGCTTTCAGCAAGGAATATTATTTATAGGTGGGGTCTGGAATTTCATTTGTAAGAATGAGGATGTATCTAGGGGACGTAGAAGGTTCATAGGTACATACTAGGCTATCTGCCCTGGGGCATTTATAAGCCTAGCCCGATTGTGTTTGGCTTATGCCACCCCTTGATTTGAGTATACTGTGCCCTTTTTAAAGTTTACTTTACTGTGCCTCTGTCTAATAGTGACAAGGAAGTAATCCCCAAGACAAACCTACAATCCCCCATCCACTCATCAAGATACTTCTTGAAGAGAGTCAGTGAGGTGCTCTGCCTAGCATGAATTGGAATTCTATTCCAGAGCGAAGGGAGCCTCTGGGTTATGAATCTGTCCCTCCAGCATGTTCTATTTATTTCTGTGCTGAGGTTCAAGTCCCTCGAGCTCGTGGCTCTAAGGGATTTAGATTTACTGAGGTGGAGCATGTCCATTAATTCTGGGTTGGACATAGCTTTATATGTCAGGCATAGATTGCCTCGAAGTAGGCGGTATGCAACTGAGTAGAGCTGGAGTTTTTTTAACCGAGCAGCATATGGCATCTGTTTGAGTCCCTTGATCCTCTAGGTGAGGTACTTTTGGGGTCTTTCTAATTGCTGCAGGTGTCGGGTAAGGTACATCCCAAAGGGGGCATTGTACTCTATGATGGGCCTGATGAGGGATGAATAAAGGGGCACGATTACCCCTCTTGATCTAGATGTGAATCCTTTCATGATGAGGTGGGCTATGTAGAAGGTCTTTCTAACCACTTTGGCAATGTGGTTGTCAAAGGAGAGATTGCTATCAATGGAATGGAAGGAGCCACCAATTATAACAAAAGAGGGTAGATTTCTGAAGACATTTATGAAAATATTTGGTATGAGATGTGAATTCAGTAGTACAAACTTGGACATAATTTGCATATTATTCCCCAAGGTACAATAACTTGTCTAGACTAGACAGAAATTGTATTTCACAGGAACATGTGCATTTAATTTAGAACATTTATACACATTTAATAGCTATTTCAGATCATGTGTCAATTTGTTTGTTTGTGTCTTTCGGCTTTTCCTGGTTAGGGGTCGCCACAGTGGAACTCCGGTCCGCTAATGATTGGTAGTGGATTTTTACGTACCGAGTTACCAGCCCTGACGCACAACCTTCAACGAAAGCACGCCCCATTCACGTATGCCTCCACACAGAAGACACTCTAGCTGAGAATCGAACGGGACAACATCTTGCTATGCTATGAGGAATGTATGGTAATGAAGTAAAGATAAGACACTGGTGTTTCCCCCACCTACCTGTTAAAAAGAGATGAATTTAAGGAATATGTATTGGAAATTAAATCAAAAAAACTGCTCAAGGCTGGAAAATACGAAACCACAGACTAGCGTAACTTCCACTTTATTCAACGCTTTCGTAAAAAACTTCTTCAGAACCAAAAGAAATGTTACATCGAACATTCATTTAAATACTGCACACAATTAAAATCAATTAATCAATTCATAGTGTAAAATCATAATTAAAGAGCCCTTTACAAAAAACAAACTCTTCATTCATCATTATGCACTGTAAAATGGGCATAATTGAATACATTACAATAACAAACATTATAAAACATATGCTTCACAATCTTTTAAGAAACATTTAATATTGATGGTTTCATTTAACCCAGGAAAATTATCCGCCTGTAATTTGATTTGCCATCTAGTTTCTCTTTGAGCCATAAAATTCCTGTAATCACCTCCCGTTATCAGGTTCACAGTGTTCCAGGATAGAAAACAAATTTTTTTTAAAACCAATACATTCAACACAATGTCTATAAAATATTTGTTTTTTGTCCTTTTTTCTAATATTATACATATGCTCCTTCATTCTAACATTTAATTTTCTAGTAGTCATACCAATATAAAATGATGAGCATTTGTCACACACTGCAATATAAACAACTCCTTTTGTTTTACAACAAAAATTACCAGAGACCCCTATAGGATTAAGTATGTGAGGAAACTGAATATAAGGACCTTCTAAAATAAACCTACAAACAGGACAATCATGACATTTGTGCATGTATTGGAAATTATTTGTGAGTTATAAGGAAAAATAGAAAGTACTCCAGAGGTTATAGCTAGTGAATGGGATAAAATGAAACTGGAGCTTAAAATCAGGGCAGAAATAAAAAGAAAAAGAGATATGGTTAAGAAGTAATAAGAGTTATTTAGAGAGACTGGCAAAAGCTAAGTATTACAAAATAAGGTGAATCTCTCAGAAGAAAAGGAGGTACAACTGCAGAGTGCTGAAGAAAAAAAATAAGGGAGTACCCGGATAATATGCATGAATTTAGAACAACTGTTGTTAAGCAACTGTTTTTTGATAATTCCAGAGCACAAAAACTTTTGGCACAATGACTTAGGCAACAGAAAATAGAAAGAGTTGTTGCCAAGCTTGAGGAGCCTAGAAAAATAAAAATAACCAGTGATCCTGTAGTTGTATTAGAAATATTATGAAAAATTGTATAAAGCAGTGAAGTGAATGAATCAAGAAAAATCACACATGGAAATAATTATGGTAGACATAAATATGCCAAGGTTAGAGGTAGATGATGCTCAACTATTAACAGTTGAGATAGGAAGAGATGAGTAAAAATGGTGATGTATGACCAATCTGTAAGAAAGTCTCCAGGAACAGATAGCATCCCTGTGGAAGTTTGGAAGCCAGGAGGGGAGAAAGTGATAAAGATTTGGAAGGTTTTGTTTAATGGTATTTTAAAATGAGGGAAGGCACCAACATCCTAAAAAAAAAACTGTGGTGGCTGTAATACCTAAAGATGGTAAAGACCCATCTGATCCAGCTTTATATAGGCCCATTTCAATTTTAAACCATGATTATAAATTGCTGATATCTATAATGGTAAAGGTGAAGTTAAAATTCATAGATATGGACCAATGTGGTTTTGTGGAGGGAAGGCAAAATTTGACAACATGAATAGAACAATGATAATCCAGAGAGAAGCAGAATGTTCATAGGAAGTTACTAAGCTAGCCATGTTAATCCCAAGTATACCAATCTGTTCTTTTTGGGTCGTTCGCAGAACAGATTTATGAACAGAGTGGGTCTGTGAGCTACACCAGCTACCCCTGTTCATGAGGGACATGGATGCCACCCCAGGGTGAATTTGTGGTTTCCTATTTAGATATCTAGGTTGCGTTTGAATAGAGCCAGTGAGGATCTCTGTTTTACGTGAAAAGGAAGTCTACTCCAGAGAAGCAGCAGTGTCTAGGAGACATATCTGTCTCTGCCGCATGGTCTGTTAATGTCACAGGCTAGTTTGAGATCCCTAGAGCAAGTGACTCTTGTGCCATTTGACTTGCGGATGTGCAGCATTTCCATTACGGTAAGGTTGGAGATTGCCCTATAGGCCAGGCACAAGTCACCTCTCAGCAGCCTATAAGATAAAGAGTAAAGTGACAGGGCTTTCAGCCTTAACATAGGTCATGGTTTGAAGTCCCTGTATTTTCTTATTGAAAAACCTCTAAGGTCTAGCCAGCTGCTGCAAGTGTCTGGTAAGGCACATGCAAAAGGATGCATTATACTCTATTAGTGGTCTAACAAGGGTGAAATACAGTGGAGTTATAACATCCCTTGACCTGGATGCCATGCCATTGCTTATGAGGTGCACTAGGTAGAAGGCTTTCCTTACCACTGTGGAAACATGGTAGTCAAAGTTCGGACTGCTGTCAACCTGTGTTCCCAAGTGTCAGATCCCTGGGTTGGAACTCGGGATAAGAAACAAACCCAGTACCCTATGTCTGGAAGGTAAATACCTTAATCATTATACAAACATACCTGTAGCAGAAAATACTGCTGTTATAGGTGGATCTGGATGCAGATAAAGCATTCAACACTAGTAAGCTGAGATTTTATCAACAGGGCAATGGAGGCATTTGCACTTCCTGATACAATAATAAGGCTAGAAGGATATAGGAGAGATCAGAGGCAAAAATCAGAGCGGGACGGTTTCTTTCTGATAAGTTGTGTCTCAACAGAGGAACCAGGCAGGGTGTCCTCTTTCCCCTTTGTTACTTGTGTTATATTCATAAAGTAGTAAAGCATACACTATGAACTAAACCAACATGGAAATGGAGAAAAAAGATTCTGCCGATAGGGATGACTGCAATTAGGGGTACAGAGGATCAACAAGAGTGAACTGGAATTTACTAGAGGAAGTGGTAAAGAAACCAAGACACTAGGAACAAATAATTTGAGAGGGAAAGGTAACAGAATGGGAAGTGGGCAAGAAGGACTTGGATTGCAGACTACTGATTGCTTTTACTATCAGGGACTGATATACAGACAAAGAAAAAGGGATAGGGGAATCCTAAATGAAAGACATGCACTGGTTGACTTTGAATTGAATCTAGAATAGAAGCTGCTGTTAAAAAATGATGATTAGCTGGGCATATGAAATATTGCAAGATAACTATAGGAATCGACCAGAAGAGGTCAGAAAAAACTGGGAAGAGTGATCAGACATGCAATTCACAAAGAATCATTCAGAGGACATATGTATGGCTCTCAAATATGCAACAAAATCTAGAAGATTTAGGATTTTTGCCAGGAAGTGTTTGCATAGATACTATTACACCCCAAGCAGACTCCCCAAGAGACTGTTCTATGGTGAACTTGCAGAAAGCAAACTCACACAAGGTGGGCAGAAAAAGTGCTTCAAGGACACACTGAAAGTCTCTCTGAAGAGCTTTGGCATTGATCTGGACTCCTGGGAAACTCTAGTGCAAGACTGTCCTGCCTTGCGAAGCTGCATCAACAAAGGCGCTACTTCCTACAAGCAGAGTAAGACTGCAGAGGCACACAGGAAGTGTGAGCTGCATAAATCACTAACCAACTTTTTGCCAACCAACTACACAGACCATTTATGCCCAACGTGTGGCAGAGCTTTCTGAGCTTGCATCAGACTGACCAGCCACAGCCAGACACACCATACTCAGTCAATCTCTTCGATGTGATGTACTTGGTCATCGTTGACAAGGATGGACAAACAACAACAACATTATACCCCAAGCAGATTCCAAGAATTTTTCCTCAGGTAAATGGTAAATGTTGGAAGTGTGATGGGGAAGGTAGAGGTAACTGGGAACTGTTCCGAGTATTCGGGATTGTAAGATTTCACTTACATGGGGTCGATAAATCAGCGTTTTCTTTTTTAAGCGTTCGCTGATTTAATATAGACCAGTTTTAATGTATAACAATGCAAACCCTGTTCTGGTAGTATAGTTTTGTGTATACCAGCAATGCTTACAACTATGCCTGATGATACACCTTTGTTCTATGATAATTTTTTGCTCTGTCCGTAATTATTGTGCTGAGAGGTTGGGAGAGGAGTTAGCAGCTTAAGAATGTTGCAGAATGTACAGCTGTTGTTTTAATGTATACTAATGCAAACCCTGTTATACTAGTATTGTGTACACCGGCAATGTTTACAACTATCCCTGATGGTAAGCCTTTCTTCTATGATAATTTTTTGCTTTGTCCAGAATTTTTGTGTTGAGAGGTTGGTATGGGGTTATGTACTGTGAGAATGTTGCACAATGTTTAAAGGTTTGCCTGGTATTTGTCTCTTTTCATTAAAACATGTGGGGTTACGCTATGCATTTTACTACAAAATCTGTTATGCCAGCATCTTTGTCTGCTCATAAGCACAATGTTTTTTAATGTTACACCTTTGTGTTTTTATTTTGCTCTCATTTCATCCAGATTTACTGTGATGAGACACTGGGGGGTAGAGGCTGTGACAATTCTGCAGAATGTACTGATGTCTTAAGGCGTGCCAATGCAAACCCTGTTCTACTATCGAAGTTGATCACAGCAAAGTTTCAAACTATTCCTGATGTTATGCCTTTGTTTTTTTGGAATTAAGCTAAGCGGTTAGGAGAGGGGTAGGGGCTGTGAGAATGTTGCACAATGTTTAGATGTTTGACCTGTATTTTTGGTCCGTTACTCATCAAAAAACTGTGGATTCACGCAATGCATTCTACTGGAAAAATCTGTTATTCTACCATCCTTTATTAGTTCATAGGCAGTATGTTTTAAATCCCTAATGTTAACGTCTGTGTCTTGCTTTTTTTTATTTTGTTTTCCCTCCTCTAGAATTGTGCTGACCTTTGCTGAGTAAGGCTTTGAGAGTTCTGCAGAATGTACTGATTATTTTAATGAATGCTAATGCAAACCCTGCTACTCTAATATCTTTCCATGTTAATTGTAACAATGTTAGTAACTATCCTTGATGTTACACCTTTGTTCTGCGATTTTTTTTTCAGCTTTGGAATTATACCAAGTGGTTAGGAGGTTGGTAGGGGCTTTGAGAATGTTGTGCAATGTCCATATGTTTGTTTGTTTTGGTCTGTTCATCAAAAATGTGGGGTCACACAATGCACGCTACTGCAAAATCTTATTCTAGCATCGTTATTAGTTCATAAGCCCAGTATTTTAAATTCTTAATGTTCAGTCTTACTATAGTGCTGTCTTCATCATTTGTGGGTATGTATGTCCTGTGTGCAACAATCTGTGTAGCTGTCTGCCTTGTATCTCTGTCCTGTGTGAGGGGAGTCTGTGTGGGTGTCTTTGTGTACCTCTGTTGGACTGTCTACCTTGATGCAGTACAGATGCTTGTCATAATGTAACAACATTGTTAATAAATGCCAGTCAGTGTGTGTGTGTGTGTGTGTGTGTGTGTGTGTGTGTGTGTGTGTGTGTGTGTGTGTGTGTGTATGTGTGTGTGTGCATCTGTGAGAGGCTACCTTGCTGTGGTATAGGGGCTTGTCATAATGTAACATCAGTACTAAATCCCAGTCAGTGTGTGTACCTCTCTACGTGGCTACCTTGCTGTGGTACAGGGGCTTGTCATACTGTAACACTGGTACTAAATTTTAATTATTTATTTACTTAACATTTGTTGACTGGGAAAGTCTGACTATGACTGAGCCTATTTTCAGGGGAGGCCCGGGGAGAAACGCTCCAGATGCATGTCTTCAGAATACAGGATGAAACCGGAGTCCCCGGAGGAAACCCATGCGAACGCAGGGAGAACATGCAGACTCTGCACAGAAGGCACCCCAGCCGAGAATCGAACCGGAAAACCTCTTTCTGCGAGGTGACGTTAACCACTGCACCACTACACCACCACAGTCAGTGTGTGTGTTTGTGTGTGTGTTTGCACCATTGTGAGTGAGTTACTAAATGTCAGTCAGTGTGTAGCTTCATATTTCAAGTCTTTTTAATGGTCTGAATATAGTAACATTATACAGTGATCGTTAAATGGTGATGCATGAGCTTGATAAGGAAGGAGGCGTAACTGCAGCATGGTCACACTTTTTATATTCTCCTGGGGAGGGCTCCCAACTTGAAACTTACTGGGGGCCACCAAAATGCTAGCTGGCCCTGATACAGTGAAGTGCTTTTGCATTTTTCCCCCCAAGGGTGGGGGATGTGGATCTGAATGAACTAATCCAAACCCCAAGATGTAGAGATCGGCTTAATACAATGAAGTGCTTTTTTTTTGGCGCTGGGTTTGTGGTACAGCCAGTTATGCTTCTGCACTGAAGGACAGTGAAGGACGTTTACAAAAATGATGTCCTTTAGTTCAATGTGATATCTTAGAACACCTGAATGGGTACGAAAAATTTCATGAATCTTGTACTCATCTACCTTATAATTTATTGCTCCACTGCACAGTACTGCTGGTGGTTTGTCTTGCTGGCAGGGTTAGTTTTGTTTTGTTTTTTCTGCATTTTCCTTTATCCTGCTTCTTGGCTGGACTGATGTAGCTGCTCTTGGTCCCACACAGTCCAAGCTGCTGTGGCTGCAACACTGGCAATTTTATTGTTTTAATTAAAAAAAAAAAAAAAAAAAAATGAAACAACACCATTAAGGCAAGACAAGTCCAGCATCTCACTTCTCTTCCACTTCCCAGGTGTCTATAAACTGCATGCTTTCCTTCTCTCTCTCACTAGCAAGTCTTTCAAGGCTCTCGTCCTTGTCATCTCACTGTATACTGCCTCTCAGCTACAATAAGGGCCTCTACTGTAGTTCTCACCATACACATCAGTGGATCTGTAACATAAACGTATACATAAAAAAGGTTATCTAACCCACCCCAGATTTTTGCTAAATTTTTGTGCATCCATTAACAAACGAGTACACATAAGCATTTTCCATTTTGAAACTACATAATACAATTAGTGGACAAATTTGGAAGTCAAGAAGCTTGCTACATAATGTTTCTATGAGCAGAACTATATTACCTCATTCAGCTAACACATATGAATCCTGCAACAACTGGCCCCATCTCGCTCCATACTTTCATACCTGTGCCACTTACCCTATGAAGGGCTTAATCTCTGGCTTTTCCGACAAATGGTTTTAAATTGAAAAGTTAAAGTTTTGGATTGTGCAGGCCAGCAATGCACTTTTCAGGGTTTTTCCTTTTTCTCTATTATGGTATAACTGTGGATTTGGTATAAATAACTACAAATAACTTAGATGGGGTGTGGGTGTAGGGGGACTTGCACCCTTGCAAAACTAATTTTTTTGTCTTTCTTAGGGATTTGGACTCACAGTTTTCATTACTTATTTTTTGGAAAACAGTGAGCCAAAAGAATGTGCTTCGAATACTCGTAGGTAAGCCCCCATTTGGCTTTCTATTTGGAGATGACACTTTGTTCAGCTGCTTATATTTTTCTAATTTGTTCCTAGGTAGGTACTAGGCTATTTGTGCTTCTTCCTACTACTCTGTTACTTCATCTTGCTTTGCTTTTTCCTAATACTTTCTGCCTGTTCTTTAAAGTGTTCAACTGCATCTTTTCTGCTGCATTTTTTACTGCTTGTTTATAGCCTGTCTAAATTAAGTGCTATTCTTAAGTTTTATTCTAAGTTCTTCGCTTTGGTTTAAGCACTTGGGCTTTAGGCCTACCCTTTAACTCTCCATGGCCTTTCTCCCTCACATTCTGACAAATATGGATGGACAATTTCCTACAGTTTCTTCTGCCAGTCTGGTTGATATGGGCATCCTGAGACAGTGTAGCAACTGCCTCATGTACACGGACAACCCTCTACTACTACCACCTAGGAACACAATTTGTGAGAGATGCAATTACATTAGGAACCTAGAGTCCAGGCTCTCTCCCCCGCGAGCCAGTACATCTGGCACCGAAAAGGCTGTCAACACATTCACTACACCTCAAATTCCACCCACACGTACACAACACACACCTACATATGAAAAGGTCCTCCACATAAACATACCCAAACAAAGGAGACCTCTGAGGCAAAAACACACAATCTCTACAGCCACAGCCCTCCACACCACATACCATGCATAGTCCACACACCTGTGCCTCACAGCCACTAAGGCTTCACCATAAACCCAATATATTAGTCACAGGAGAATCCATTGTGAGACACACAGATGTGTCTCTCACCAGGCTGGATAAGGAGAAGGTCACGGTTAGTTGTCCGTCAGGTGCCAGAACCCGCCATATCACATACACACTCAAGTCTCCAACAACAGGTACTGCTATGACTCTGTCACAGTCCATGTTGGCATGAAGGACTTCAGACGTACCTCTCTGGACTATATGAAGAGAGACATAATTGAGCTCACTGATTATGTGTCCCAGGCAGGTATGTCCCCAGCCTTAAGGAGCATTATGCTGTCACCCAGAATTATGCCTCAATACAAACAGAAAATGATTGATTTTAACAATTGGCTTAGTTTCTGGTGTCATTCCAGGGGGATCCAGTCCCTGAAAGCCTGGGAAGATATGATCGACAGACCACAATGCTTCATCAGAGATGGCCTGCATCTGTCTCATCTGGGCTTCAGGCTTCTGACAAAGGCTCTTGCCTCTCCTATAGTGCCTTTTTAGGAAAAGTGATGAGTTTAACCTACCAACATAAAAATTTCAACAAAACACAAATTAAAGGTCATGTTGCTAAACGCTAGGAGTCTAAACATGAAACTGCACTCATTGCAGGCATTCCTAACCCTTTCAAATGCTGACATCTGTGCAGTCACAGAATCCTGGTTCAAAGCTGCGGAGAGCTTTACCTGGTTACTCATCCTATCATACATTCAAACTGTGGGCAGTAAAGCCAGACATAAACAACTCCAGGCTGGTCAAACAGTATGATGCCACTCCAGGTGCAGTTAACCATTGACAAGACCCCTATTCAAACCACAGCTAGCTACTGGACCCCAAATCTGACTCATGATGCCCAATCCACCTATTTGGACCTGTTTGAATTTATCAAGATTCAACCCTTTATCCTGATCCTGGGTGACTTTAACTTCCCAAACATAGACTGGAAGAACTACTCATGCCAGAACACAAATGCCCAGAGATTCCTTGATTTTGTCAATGCTAATGCCTTGGAACAGCTAGGCGATACCCCCACAAGATGTGATAATATCTTGGATTTGGTATTAATCAACATGAGTAACCACTGGAGCATCCCTATAGTATCATCCTCCCTGGTAAGATCAGACCACAAAGCGGTCACTTTTGAAGTCACCATCTTCCCCCAATCTCCCTCTAGCTACGATCAGACATAAAAACTTCTCCAAAGCTGATTACAGCCTCCTGAGGGATGGTATAAACAGCTTCACAGCCCCCTCCCCATCTGTAGGAAATGGCACCAATATCCAAAACTACACCAAAGCACTATACGAGCATTTATATAGATGCATGGAATCAGGAATAACCTGACAGGACTAAATCATCCTCTGCAAGGGAAGAGTAAACCTATCTGGTGGACATCTGCAATAAATAAACTCTAGAACAAAAGAAAAACAATTGCTGACCAAGACCAAGAAGGAGAAGGTGCCCAATTGGAAGCAATGTCTCCTTAGCCTGAACAAGCAAATAAGAGCACTAGTGAGATCCTCCAAAGCAAACTTTGAGTACAAATTGGCCACATCAACTAGAGACAATCATAAGGCCTTCTTCACATATGTCCGCAACCTCAAAGGAAGCACCCACATCTGTTCACAACTGGTGGTCAAGGACACCACATATACAAATACCATAGATATAGCAAACTTGCTGACTGACAGATTCAGTGAAAACTTTACCCCTCTGTCTCCCCATCAGTAAATCAGGACATCCCCAGTACCTGTCCCCTTCCCCTTATATCTAGGGAACAGGTCATCACTGCTATCTGAAAGGCAAAAATTACAGCCTCCATGGAACCCGATAACATCCCAAGCTGCATCCTACTTGAACTTAGGCAGGAACGTGCAGCAACATTAGGCACCCTATTCAACCAAAGTGGCTTCATCCCAGATGAGTGGAGAACAGCCACTGTCATCCCTTTACACAAAGGTGGAGCATTCACTGATCCGGGAAATTATAATACCATCAGCCTAACTAGCCTGATCTGCAAGGCCATGGAATGGATTATCATAAATCTCAATAACAAGGATATTGGCAACCTCCAAACACTTGATCCCATACAGTTTGGCTTCATCAAGGGGAGGGCATGTCTGCTAAATTTAGTCGACTTCTTTGAGACAGTCACCAAAACCATGGACAAGGGGAAGACTGTGCACACTGCCTACCACAACCTGGCCAACGCCTCTGACACTATTCCCCACTCGGGCATAATAGATAAACTCTCTCAACTAGGCATCAATCCATATGTTACCAGATGGGTAGAAAATTGGCTCACTGACAGAACCCATGTAATCAAAATACGAGATGTTCTAATGCTCCATCTGATTCAGATTATGACCTATTAGATAACTCTTGTAACAACAATAATAAAAAAAAAGGGCATTACAACCTGAGGTCCAATGACGCTAATTTTTTAGGGGCAAAGCCAAAACAACAGGTGGGTTTTTCCCACCAGAGGAACAAGCAGAAGCAGAGACAGTGGCGATCCATCAAGCCACCGCCAACAGTCCAATGAGAGACTGCTTTGAAGTTGACATTGTTACTGTACCATGGTTTATTGATGGCCAGTGTGATCTTTGTTTTAACAACTGAGACAAATATATATAACATGTCTGCTGTTTGTAATGAAAGTACTGCCAACACTCCTGTTATACTCATGAACAAACAAGGTGATTTTAATGTATACAACTTTTCCACTGCAAATGTTACACCTGAACTAGTCGAGTTATTGTCCAAAGGGCACACTTACGTACCAGCTCAGAAAGCAGACCTGGTTAAAACAATTATCGACTTAAAATTATACGTTAGTAAGCTTAACTTGAATTTGTTGTTTGGGGGCTCTTATCCCCTTGACGACAATAACTTTAGGATCCCTAGTACTTACAACCCCCCCACTCCACCCCCTTTTACAAATTTTTGAACTGGTTTGCGAATTAGACATTCGTCAAAATTTCAACAAAACACCACACCATTTAACATCGAGTGCTTACCTTAACAAAAAAGAAATGGAATGTCTTGACTGGATCAAATTTCAGGACATTAGAAATTTCAACAAAACACCACACCATTTAACATCGAGTGCTTACCTTAACAAAAAAGAAATGGAATGTCTTGACTGGATCAAATTTCAGGACATTAGATTCTGTAAACCAGACAAGGGAGGGGGTCTTGTGGTGTTTGATGAAGTTGACTATCAAGACAGGATGTTTAGCCTGTTGGATAGTCCTTCATATTCTACCAGCTCTCGTTCTGAAGTAAATAAAGCGTATACCATAATCAAAGACCACATAGAGGAAATGTTCATCGAGGGTAGGGTAACACAACACATATAGAATTACTTATCAACTGCATACCCTCGCTTCCCGTGTTTGTTTGGTATCCCTAAAATTCACAAGGATGTTCACAACCCACCCATGAGACCACTCGTAGATAGCCGTGGTTCCCCTACCTATCCATGTGCTAAAATCATTGATAATATTTTACAGAAATACTTGGTCAACTTTCCACAGATCTGCAAAGATTCTTGGTCATTTCTTGGTAAAATTAACAAGTTAGATTTCAACGCAAGGTACAATTTTCTTACTACTGACGTTAAAGATTTGTACACTTGCATTCCCCAAGACATAGCAGTCGACTGGGTAGAACAAGTGCTTAGATCTAATGGTAGTAGTGGGAATGAGTTGGTTCTGGTTCACGAATTATTGGACCTAGTTTTGTCTAATAATTTTTTTACATTTGATAACAACTTTTACTTGCAAAAAACTGGAGTAGCCATGGGCTCCCCTTGTGGAGCCAGTGTTGCCAATCTAGTTATGGCACAATGGGAACATGACCACGTGTCCACTAACTGTCCATTTAAAGATCAGGTGATTTTTTACACCCGTTATTTGGACGACATTTTTATCCTTCTGGATGGTGACCTACCCATGAGCGAAGCGTTAGTGGACTACTTCAATTCAACTACACAGTTTTTGAAATTTTCTGCTAGTTTCCATACTGAGGCTATCCCGTACTTGGACATTTTACTTTCTAAAGACACTAGCTTTCACAAATATACAGCTAATATATATAGGAAAGTAACGTACTCCAACTCATTCCTGAATATATATAGGAAAGTAACGTACTCCAACTCATTCCTGAATATATATAGGAAAGTAACGTACTCCAACTCATTCCTGAATATACATAGGAAAGTAACGCTCCAACTCATTCCTGAATATATATAGGAAAGTAACGTACTCCAACTCATTCCTGAATATATATAGGAAAGTAACGTACTCCAACTCATTCCTGAATATATATAGGAAAGTAACGTACTCCAACTCATTCCTGAATATACATAGGAAAGTAACGTACTCCAACTCATTCCTGAATATATATAGGAAAGTAACGACTCCAACTCATTCCTGAATATATATAGGAAAGTAACGCACTCCAACTCATTCCTGAATATATATAGGAAAGTAACGCACTCCAACTCATTCCTGAATATATATAGGAAAGTAACGCTCCAACTCATTCCTGAATATATATAGGAAAGTAACGACTCCAACTCATTCCTGAATATACATAGGAAAGTAACGACTCCAACTCATTCCTGAATATATATAGGAAAGTAACGACTCCAACTCATTCCTGAATATATATAGGAAAGTAACGACTCCAACTCATTCCTGAATATACATAGGAAAGTAACGACTCCAACTCATTCCTGAATATATATAGGAAAGTAACGACTCCAACTCATTCCTGAATATATATAGGAAAGTAACGACTCCAACTCATTCCTGAATATATATAGGAAAGTAACGTACTCCAACTCATTCCTGAATATACATAGGAAAGTAACGTACTCCAACTCATTCCTGAATATATATAGGAAAGTAACGTACTCCAACTCATTCCTGAATATACATAGGAAAGTAACGTACTCCAACTCATTCCTGCACTACACAAGTTGTCATCCTTTTCATCAGAAGCGGGCGATCGTCAAAGGTCAGTTAGTGAGGGCAGCCCGCATTATTACACTGGATAGTGACTTTGCCAATGAATGTGGACACCTAAGAAATATGTTTTTACACCGGGGTTACCCACATGAAATGTTAGACGCTATTATAGAAGAACTGTCGTCCAAGCGTCAGCGTCATTTTTATAAACCAATCTTGAACAGAGAATTGGTTCTTATGAATGACACTGAATCCTCGAACACAGACTTAGTGAATGTCCACACAAGTAAGCATCCTTCTGAATGTTCCGGTGTCACATTCATAACAACATACAGTCTCAATAGTAGTAACTGTGTTCAGGCACTACGTAAAAATTGGGACTTACTCAAAAAGGATAACACAGTACACCAATTGGTTGTTTATAGAAGGGCAAAAAATCTCAAAGCCCTCCTTGAACGACACAACATTAAAAAACCAATGACAGCTGGCATGTTTAAATGCCAGGCATGTAATTTTTGTCAATACATCTTGGAATCCAATAGATTTAAAGTTTACGATTACGAATATAAGTTGAACTTAAGAACCAACTGTAATTCAAGAATGGTGATCTACTTAGCTATGTGCCAAACCTGTACAGCTTTCTACGTGGGCAAAACAGAACGACGCCTACGTGACCGCATTTATGAACATACTTATGCGACCAGGAAGCAGAAACTCGATAACGCACTAGCAAAACATATTTCAGTTCACCCCAACCATATGTTTAAATTTCTGATTATTGACCAAATCACACAAGACTTTAGGGGTGCTTCTCTCCCACTTAAGTTAGAAGAGCGAGAGCTGTTTTGGCAAATCAGACTCAACGCATATAGTTCACCAGGTCTGAATGAGAACTGTTCTTTAAGTAGTGTTCTTAAACTTAGGAGCCTTAACAGGTAGGCTGTCTTAGGTTATTTCCCACACTAGCATGATTCAGTTATTCTAATGCTTTTGAGCACCTTGGTTTAGTGACTTTACGTGTATTTTTTGCTGAGAATTTGAAGTTTTATTTTGGTATATTATTTATTACCAATTATGTTTTTCACACCAGATGTGCTTCAACATACACAGTTTAGTGTACTAATACAGGTATCAGTATAAATTCAGTTTTATAAATACCAGTGGAGTTTTTATGCATTTGTTAATATCACTCTTTTGCCTTACTAGCATAGTAGTAGGCTAGATATATACATTTTTTATAGATAACGCTAGTTGTATTTTTAGTCTGACTATTTGGATTTTTAGCTTTCACTTTAAAAGCAGTTTTTAGTCTAGTTGTGTTTGCAAATAGGGCGTGTCTTGTACGTCAGCTTTCACTTTAAGTAGTTAATTGACTTTGTAAGTATCAGCCCAGAGAGTATTTAAACTGTGACTTTTTGTTTTACTTGAGCTGAAGAAGTTTGTTTACTGGAATAAACGAAAAGCGCTTAATCATTTCATTTTGTGCTACTGTGTGGTTTCTTCTCTAATTTTGTTTTTCAGTCACCAAAACCATGGACAAGGGGAAGACTGTGCACACCGCCTACCACAACCTGGCCAACGCCTCTGACACTATTCCCCACTCGGGCATAATAGATAAACTCTCTCAACTAGGCATCAATCCATATGTTACCAGATGGGTAGAAAATTGGCTCACTGACAGAACCCACGTAATCAAAATAGGAGATGCCACCTTAAGCAGTAGACCCGTAACAAGTGGCGTACCCCAGGGGTCGGTCTTGGGGCCTCTGTTACTTGGGAAATACTTTTCTGAGGTGCAGGCCAAAACCAGTGGGTTATGGCTTACCAAGTTTTCAGATGACTGCAAGCCTGGTGCTGTCATCAATTCACTTCATGATGTGGGCATCCTCCAAGAAGGTCTCACGCAGACAAATGACTGGTGCCAGAAACATGGCCTCAAGCTGAATACCAAAAAATGCATCATCATGCCCTTTGGGGAGAGTGATGCCCCCACAAATTATCACATTAATAACAATGTCCTAAGCAAGCAATCAGTCGTGAGGGACTTGAGCACCCAGGTTGATAGCAACCTGACTTCTGACCACCATATTGCTTCTGTTGTATGGAAAGCCTTCTACATGGCCCACCTCATAAGTAAGGGTATCTCATCCAAGGACAAGGAGGTCATAACATTCCTGTACTCTTCCCTTATAAGCCGCATTATTGAGTACAACACCCCATTCAGCATGTACCTCACAAAGCACATGCAGCACCTGGAGAGACCATAGAGGTTCCTCACCAGGACAATCCAGGGCTTCAAACATCTACCATACACAGATAGGCTAAAAGCCCTATCTCTCTACTCAGTTTCATACAGACTCCTCAGAGGTGACCTCTTTCTGGCATACAAGACGATCATGGACCCAGCCTTGATGAGACTGCTGCATATCCGCAAGTCAAGGTCCACTCGAGTAGCCCGCACACACAGCCTCAACCTGGTCTGTGACATCAACAAGACTTGCTGTTGGGACGAATCTGTGTCCCAGAGACTCCCCATCTATGAAATAGACTCCCTCTCCACATCAAGCAGAGTACCCCTTTTTAAGCGCAATCTGGATAACTGGATGGGAAACAGAAATTATATCCTTGGGATTCCCCCCTGTGTCCCTGCTGGACAGGGGCATCGGATGCTGATTTGTCTAAACATGGGCTAAACTCTTGGCTAGGCTTACAAGGGCCTCAGGGCCAATAGCCTAATAACCTCCTATGATTCTACGAACTAAATGCAAGTGCCTCTTCAATATGTCAGTGAGTGAGTATCTGAAGGGAATGTGCAAGCATCTCTGACAAATCACCCACTGCCATTCAGGTGCAGCAAGGGTTCAGAAGCTACAGGGTGGACTCATGCATAATAAGAGCTGGTACTCTGGAAAATGGGCTAAAACGAAACGCTACATTGTTGCAAATGGTGAAGAAACCTTCCTTCCGGCTTACAGTATAGAAAACACTCCACTCCAAAATGAAGACATTATGACAGGCCTTGGAACCCAAGTAGAAATTCCCTTTCCTTTGATCATCATGTTGCAAACATGGTCAGGAATTTTTTTCTATCTGGCACAGCTGAACGCAAAAGGTATTTCCTCCAGATCAACAAAAGTTCTTATCCCTCTACATTCTGCACTGATCGACCCATCACCGAACATGATTTCCCCTTTGAGGTGTACCTTACTAGACACATCAAACAGTTGGAGAGATCCCAAAGGCTCCTGACAAAAAAGATGATGGGCCTAAAAGACCTGAGCTACCAAGCCAGGATAATGGTCTTGTCCCTGTATTCAATGTCCTACAGACTCCTCAGGGGTGAATTTCACCTTGTCTTCAGGTCATTATGGATCTGGCAGTCCAAGACCTTTTATTTCTACACAAGTCAAATAGCCCAGTGAACACTAGGACCAGAGATCTGAACCTGCTCCAGCAAATAAACAACAATCTCAGTGGAATGACAAATTTGTCATGCAACAACTACCCTGATCTCTGGAACAAGCTTCCACTCCAGATCAAGCAAAGTGACATCATACCTTTTTTTAGGAAGGAATTAAATAACTGGAAGGGTATTCATAAATTTAGCCTCACTGCTCCTTGATAAAGGAGGTATGGTCTAATGGTGGGTACTGGCAAACCATAAATGGACACATGGCCTAGTTGCTTTGTACATTTTAAGATTATGTGATTTGATGATATTAAAGACATGGGAACAGCAAATCCAACAATGTCAGAGTTACGTGAAATGTAAACACTGCCCTCGGCTTTATTAACTGCCAAATCCACACCAATCTTTAATGAAAGAAAAGGTAAGGAAAAATAATGACAATTAAATGCCTCAAAGATCCCAAATACAAGCAATTTTAAGTGCAAGTGCTTCTGTAATCTACTTTTAATACTTAAATAAAAATATTATTATCTTATAACTGTCAAAATGCAGAGAATGCACAATTCTTGTTTCCATCTTCGATGCGTAAAACACACATATAAGGAATGTATTTTCCCATAATAAGGTAATGGGTACAAACAGTAGCAATCAAGTAATTCCTACTTTAGCAGTTCAAAATCAGAAAACAAAAACAGACTTGTATGTTTTTGTCTGCAGGTCTCTTCACTGTGATATTTTTATTCACCAATAAGTGATCATTGTAAAGTTAAAGGAGCAGTACAACGTCATAGTTACAAAAAGTGAAAACTGCAAAGATTTCACTTATTTTTCTGATGTGATAGCCACAAATATTTAGTTAAGGTAATATGGTACACTCAATGCAACAGAGAAAAATGCTTTCAATATGGAAACCCCAAAACAGAAAAAGGATACAGAGACATATAGCACAAAAACTTGTTTTCAAACACAGATTTTCGGCTGATGCAAAGAAACACACACATGTGATATTGCCTACACAACAGTGACACAATACAACAGAAAGGACCCCAAAAAGTTAGAAAGGTGGTATTTTAATGTGAAACTCACTGATTGTTCTGCTTAAAATTCTGAAGGAATGTACAAATGGATAGAATCAGGAAATTCTCCATCTAAGAAAGAAAAAAGGAAATTATATCTGATAAACGAGCACACTGTACATAAACTTTAGCAACTAAGCTAGATGTAACCAAGGTGCATGACCCTGAAACTGCTGTAGTAAGTTATACTCCCAGAAAAACTGAGCCTGCAAATGAGATTTCCGTTGTGCCAAACGATAAAATTTGTGAACATCTCAGCACTTCTATATAAAGAAAAACACATAGTCTGAGCATTCTCAGTTAATGGACACTAAATAAACACAATGCTAGGTGGGAAGCTCAGTGAACGATATTCTATTTTTCATTCATTACAACAAAATTCAATTCAGAAGGTAACAATTAAGGTATTTAATACTGCATTTACTAGCGCTGAGAATTTATTGGTTGAGAATGTGCAAAATAAGTATGCAGATGACTGCAAGTGAGAAGCAGTCATTGACTCCACAAATGACTTAGCCATCCTCCATGATGGTTTATTCCAAATAAATAACTGGTGCCAAAATCATGGATTGAAACTAAATGCCAAAAAATGCATTATTGTATGCTTTGGGAAGTCATCTACACCAGGGAACTACCACCCTGACAATAGGCCCCTGAGAGTTGACACAGTTGTTTAGAATTTGAGAACTTATGTGGATAGTGATTAAACTTTTGACCAAGACATATCTATATTACACAGCTTATAAACAAAGAGGCTGTGACTAGACATATGGATGTCACTATCCCCCTTTACTCAGTCCTCATTAGGCCAGTCATCGAATATAATCCCCCTTTGGCATATAACTATCCAGACATATGCAACAACTAGAACACCCACAGAGATACCTTACTAAAAGGATACAATGCCAAAACAACATGTTCTACCTGGACTGACTCAAATCTCTACCACTATACTCAGTATCCTACAGACTGCTAAGAGGTGACCTGTGTCTGGCATACAAGGTATCCTCTGACCCATTACTAATGGATTTACTGCAAACCAGCAAATCAACTGGCATCAGAAATAGTCAAGGGATTTAAAACTCTTCTACAACATTAACAGAATGGTTTGGAGATGCAAGTACATCTTGCAGAGGAATCTGCTGCTGTGGAAAAGACTCCCCATTCATATAAAACAAAAGTTTATCCCTGTCCATAGTCAAGCACAACTTAGATCTATGGATGGGAAACAGATAATTTACCCCAGGACTGCCCCCTGTACTACTAAAGGACAGAGGCAGCTCCTAAATGATTTAACTCGTGTACGGGTCCCATCAAATTATCTATGTATGATCTCACTTACTCTCATTAGGGGTGATATACAATTATCGACCATGGGATGGGTAAGGCCAATCTATAACCAAATGGGATGAGGTTATTTCGAGCACAAAATGGAAAACTGGCTAGGGTTAAAATGGCCCACAAGGGCTGTTAGCCAAGTACATACCTATGACCCCATAAACCAAACTCTCGTCCAACGACACAACTTAGTATTTTAACTGCAGTAAGTAGCAAACAAATTAGAGAGCACAGAGCAGTTAATATATGCAGTGAAAAGCTGAACTTATTTACGACCAGTTCAAACGGCATCATAACTCTCATGAAATGTCATTTCATAGCTAACTGAACAGATAAATAGCATTTACTTTCACCATCTACAGATGTGGTCTGAAAATAAAGTTTGTAGAAGCTCCAACCAAAATAACAAAGAAGTTGCTTGAGTACAAGTCTGAGCAAGAAGGAAAACAATTAACAACAGTTGGTATCCCTGAAGAATGGGATACTAAGTTTGGTCTCTCGAGAATTCTATGTACAAAATTTTACTTCACCTAAGCCTCAGACTCTAAGGGACATTTCAGAAAACCAAACAGCCTTGATAGCAACCAATTAAAGATCCTCGATATTATGGTGGTTGTTAGATTACATAATAAATAAGAGATGGGAATTAAAGGGCTATAACTAGGAGCCATATTAGATTGAATGAGCAACTCTGGGAAAGATGAGATATACTGGAAGACGCAGTTGGGCAGACAAGGATATGCTTTCAGCATTAAGGCAAAAGGCCAGGTACATTAGCCTGAACACTGACAAACATTTTGTGGGAAGGATCAAAGGAAGCGCCGAACTATAGCTCACAGGTTCATCCAGTGGATTGTTAGTAACTTGGCAAACTATCCAGCCCATTTACCAAGACATAAGTTAATACCAGACCCTGACCTAATCTGTTCAGTCCCTTTCCATAAAGGTTAGAGGGGCTACACTACGGGTTTACTCATGACTGCCCACCCAGTCATCCAGGTTACACTTAAAAAGGGTCCAAGAGGAGTCTATTCCATAAAAGAGGTATTTTCTGTAAAAGCTATCTATTGAGGCAAAAGATCCAATTTATGTTTCAGTAGAGGTTTAGGTCTCTTGAGTGGATGTTTATGGTGGTATCAGTTTTGCAGATGTGTAGCAGCTTGCATCAGACTGGACATTTCAAGGCTCTGTAGGTAAGGCACAGATCTCCTCCCAACAGTTGGTAGGAAATGAAAAAAAGAGTGAAAACACTTTAAGGAGGTCAGATTAAAGCATGCAGAACATGCCCTTAATTTTTTTGGTAAGAAAATGCTACAGTCTCTTGATTTGAGTCATATGCCTAGCCAAGTACATACCAAAGAGGCATTACATTCTATTACTGGTCTGATAAGGGAGGTGTGGAGGTAAGCAAATATTTCTTTGGATCCGGAAGACAGGCCTCTGGTAATTAGGATGGCTATAAAAAAATGATTTCCTAGCAGTAGTGGTCACATGGTAGTCAAATGACAGTTAATTGTCAATGAAAGTCCCAAGTTTCTAACTGATCCTTTTATACTTAAATATGTTTTGTTCATTTCTCATGTGATCCTATTCACCCAGGCTGTGCCTGCAAATGGTCCACTGAAATCAGTGCATGATCCTGGTAAACAAAAATAAATAAATAAAAAATAAATACATTTTTAGGAGGTGTCACATAAATAAATAAAAATAAATATATTTTAGGTGGTGTCACCTATGTGATAGGTGCAGGAGTGCCTAGGTTTATCAAGAGACACAATACTGCGTTTTTGGTTTTTAGTCTGAAGTCATGGTTCAACTAGGCCCTTCTAGAGAATATATAGGTAATCTGGAGTATTTATGGATATCATCAGCAAACTTTACCAACCATAGGCCTTTAGTGCATGCTTTAATGTCAGAGAACTAGATATCAAACAGCAGTGGTCCCAGGACTGATCCCTGAGTGACATTGAGAGTAACTACTCTTTTAGTTGAGAGTGTGCCTGCAAAAGTAACAGTTTGGGTTCTGTCACTCAGCCAGTTTACTATTCAGTGGGTAACATAGAAGTTTACATGTAATTAAATTAGCTTATCAATGATGCCCAAGTGTAAAAGGATATCAGAGACACTGGCTAAGTCCAGCTATGCCCTGTGAACTTCTTCTTCTTCTTTTGGCTTTTCCTGGTTAGGGGTCGCCACAGCGGATCACCTGTCTGCTCATGACTGGCAGTGGAGTTTTTACTGTGTCGAGTTGCCAGCCCGGCGCCTAACCTTCCACAGAAGGCACACACTCACGCACTCACACCTAGGGCCAATTTTAGAGTGTCCAATCCACCTACAGCATGTCTCTGGGATGTGGGAGGAAACCCACTCGACCACAGGGAGGACATGCAGACTACACACAGAATGCACCCCAGCCGAGGATCGAACCGGAGAACCTCTTGCTGTGAGGCAGCAAGGGTAACCACTGCACCACTGTGGCCGCCCCAGCTATGCCCTGTGAACTAATTTTTCTAAATCTAATGCCTTAATGACTTGTTCAAAAAAGTCAACCAGGATGAAGAGGCAGGATCAACCTTTATCAACACCAGACTGGCTTGGGATCAGGTTATGAAGACTGCTTATTTCCTCCTTCGTGAGGTCCATAATAATTCAGGCCATTGTCTTACTGATAAGGCTAGTGAGGCTAACAGGTATGCAGCTGCCCAGGTCAGTGACAGGTCTCCACTGTGGAGTGGAATCACTACAGCAGTTCCCCCCACCTCTGGTATGAATCCAGTGGAGAGGCAGAGATTGGATAAATGTAATAAGGAATCCAAACAGGCAGTGCCTAGCATTGAGAAGATGACAGTCTGGCACAGTGTCAGGGCTCAAGGAGCAAGCGTCTTGGAGAGAAAACTTAGGGCTTGCTCTGAAATGACTGGGGGAGGGAGATGTAGATATGCTGTGATCAGCATGGAAGAGATAGGGAGGTAAAGTTTGAATGAATTGAATTTGAATGTTAACAAGTTAATGTCTTCATGGAATAAATATGTGATGTTATTTAGTATTAACTCAGAGCATTGCTAGTTATATTTTCTTAGGTTCCAGACATAGCTGAAGAAAGCTTTATGGTTATTCTTAGCATGGGTGGTAATCTGATTTTATTTCTAAGTTCTTTATGTATCATTTTGAATTCTTCCCACGATGAAGGTGTGTTACGTTTGTATTTACAGGCTAGGAATTCCTTGCTCCTTTTGTACAGTTTGTTGATATTGGGGATCCACCAAAAGGGTTTATTCTTAAATGTGGCACTACATTAATATCTTATTGGGACTGTGGTTCCAGTAATAACTCGGCGGTGGGCATAACATTTGCCAATGAAAATTGCAATGTATGAAGCACAGACATCTAAGTTCAAAAGATGTTTGAATTTCATCAGGTCATCAGCTGAAACAGATTTGTCTTAAAGTAGTTCCTGAAGATGGAAAGGTTTCAAGGTGACTCAGGTCTCACACTTAGAGTAAACATTACTGCAAAATGGTCAGGTTTGACCAGTGATAACAATGGGTCAAGAGTAAGACTGGGATTTACTAAGAAGACATCCTATGGAGGATGATTGTGGGATAGGAATCTGGAATGGAAATACGGCATTGGAACAGTCATTGATATTGGGATGTGAGGAAATGGGGGAGCAGATGAGTTGGTGAAAAGGCCATTAGGTGATTTTAGAATTCAGCTCATATATTTGTTTAAAGAAGTAATATCTGCGATATTATTTCCTAGTGTAAGATCAGAGCTTTTTATAGGGGAATTATTACAGGATGGGCACAATACTTTAACCCCCCTCCATCTCATCCAAACTTCTCAAGTATATCTGTACAAAGGATTACATAAATATTTAGATCATGTTCCAATAACAGTGAAAGAGTGAAGTCGTCCAAATAAGGATGTCAATAATGTGTTTTAAACTGTTACACAATCTGGGTTCTACCATGACAAAGTATGCATGATTATTTGCCTATCTGTGGCTAGATGAGTAAAAATTATTAAAAAATTAAGATCTATGAATCAACTTCTGACTTTAATTAAACTTTTCAAAATCAAACATAGGTCTGTTATTAAACACGTCACACCCAAAACAAAAGATATGAGACAGAAACAGCATTAATTTCAGTGTATTTTTATATCCTGCTCGATGGTAATATATAAAGGTTTGTTGCTACCCTAACTTACCAATCACACAAGAAGTGCCTTTAATCCCTTCCTTTTACTTCCAGACATTTCAAATTGTTTTTGGAATAATACTGTGGATATAGACAAACTCCACCTTACAGCTTTAGATATACATCAACCAAAAACAAACAATACAAGGATAGATATTCTTTATTTTCTTGGGTTTCCCTTTCTTTTCAGACTATTTGGATCTCATTTGTTTCACATTTTCTGGCTTTTAGGCCTTTCATTAACTTACAGCCCTGAATCTGAGTTTGTGGCATTTTCTTCAAATTATATCCTACATATACTGTTGCAAATACATATTATTAAATAATGTCATTACAAGCAATTATACCATGGCTAGTGAAATACAGCAAATTGGATTTCCTGAACCTACTTTCCTACAGAGCGAGTTCCAAAATCCCACACGGCTAAGAAGACCAGCAGTCATATTTAAAAAAAAAAAATCTATGTCACTTTGGAAGGAAATGTAAACAAATGACAGCATTCGCATTTTCTCACTAAGTAGCACTTTCAAAATACTAACATCCTTTGCTTCTTCTTGTAGAGCTTCAAACAATACATAACCTGAAAAAATACTTAAATGCAACTTAAACTGCAGAATCTAGTTTTCTAGCTGTACTTGCTATTATATTACGTTATTTCCGCCGCCTACAGTCCCACCCTTTAGATATTATCTAACAGTACTACATTTTACCACATAGCAGATTTACAATGACATAATATGCAAAGTAAAATGTTTATACAGGTTCATTATGTGCAAAGATTTCCATTTTCTTTACAAATAATTTTCTGACATAGCATGTACTCCACTTTTAATATTTCCAACAAACACTAACGAACATCACCTACATTAAATGAAGCTAATAATTACCAGACTCACAACCAATTCCAGTACATTGCAGCTGCATATAAATCAATAACATTTTACTAAAATCGGAAGCCTCTATTAAACAGAAATGTGTGTGTGTGACTGCATGCAAGTCCTCTTGGAGCCTTCATGCTCTTGAGTTTCAGACCCTGACACAAGAATATTACTTCATGACATGTTTTCTTATAGTACTCAGATATGCATTTGTATAGGACAAAGCCCACGTGAAACAAGACAAATTATTTGTTGCTGTCCATCACAAAACACCTCATTCTACCTGATGGCAGCTGATATGTTTAGTCACAAATTTGAAAATTTGTGTTTCCCCCTTAGCAACTGTAATTTTACACCTGTCCTAACTTATTCTCCCTGGAGTCTCCATGATATCGATTTCATCCGTTTAGTCAGTTTCACTCACTATATGCTTCATGTTTGTTCTTATTGGCGCAAGTATTTTTTACACTTATTGAAGCAATTAAGTTGTATTACCTTTTTATTTCTATATAATTCATTGTTAAAATATACAGCATAAAATATGAAGGATAAACAAAACAGTCTAAAAACACCTGAATAAAGCTGAAGTCATTAAAAAAATAGTTCCCCTAATTTGTCTGTAGGTATGCATAACGTACAAAAATGAATATGTATGTGTGTGTGTGTGCGTTTGTCATACGAGAATGAATATGTACGTGTGCGTGCCATATGACAATGAATATGTACGTGTGTGTGGATGGATGTGATACGAGAATGAATATGTATGCCTGTGTGTGCGTGTGTGTGTGTGCAATACCAGAATGAATATGTACATGTGTGTGCGTGTGTATGTGTGCCACACAAGGAAGAATATGTACACGTGTGTGTGTGTGTGTGTGTGTGTGTGTGTGTGTGTGTGTGTGTGTGTGTGTGTGTGTGTGTGTGTGTGTGCCTGTATGCACGCATATGTTTCCTAGAATGAATCAGTACCCAGTTCAGGATAACTTTCTCTACCTTGCATCTACTAAGTGCTGGGACAGGCCCCAACTTCCCTAACACCCTGCAATGGATTAAAAGTGTAATTAGAGAACGACTGAAAGTTTCTGATTATCTTACCAATTGCACCATATTCTTGATAAGGGTTGGTAGAACCTTACAATCTGCTCTTAAACCACATTTTACCTACAGCCTTGTTCTGTGATGCTTCTCTGTAAGCTCTTTTGTGATACAACTACATGGCCTAACCTGGTATCTTTGGAAAATATTTTAATGAGACGGAGCATCTCTGATGATGTCCTAGTTTGGGGCCACAGCTCTAAAGACTACATTCCTTTAGGCAACCACACAGGAAGGTTGAGGGGGACTCTGTCCTGGTAGATCCTACAGCTGGTGCCTTGCAATGCCAAGCATAACAGATAAGGGCACTCTTCATACCAATGGATGATAAGTAGGAGTCCAGCCACAGGAAGCATCCCACATCCCAGCCCCTACCTTTGTTTGTGGATTTTTTCACTTATTGCGGAATTGGAAAGGTAGGTTGAAGCACTGCATCTTGGGTAGAGAAGGAGAAACTGTGAAGGAAGAGTTCGCAGCCTGGAACAGTTCTATTACACTAAATGTGCCTGCATAACAAATTCTGACAGAAGTTAAGTCTGAGTAAAGCACCCTTCAGAAGCTGTTTCCCCATAACAGCAATGGACTTTTGTGGTACTGCACAAGTACCTAAACTTTCCAAAATTTCTCTCAGACTGCCCTCCACACACCATGACATAGTTTTCTCTAATTATTATTTTTTACAAGTACTGTTCTATGTTCGAACTTAGGTGCCATTTACCACCCAGATGTAGCTTCTCTGATCCGTACTACAGGCTGATGCAGATCTCATCTCTCATTGCTACAATGCAACCAGCGTACCAAAGGCTAACACAGCTAATTCAGGACCATTACTGCTACATGTAGTGTTTTAGCTATTTCTGCCATTACTTAGATTATATCTTTCTATAAGCTCACTCTGTAACAGCTCCAGCCTTACAATGACAATCTTCAGCCTGTTCATACAAATGTTCCTGTAATTTCTTTCTACTTATTTCACAAGCTCATGTGCCTACAATTACTTTATTAATAAAACAATTCATGTCTGCTATTCCTTATTAATTCACAAACAGCGGTACATGCATTATCATCAGCAGGTGTGAGCTCAAAAGCCTTGAGCTTCCCAGTTATTAACTAGTTATATAGTACTATATATTAAGTTATATAACTAGTTATATAGTACTAAAGGGACTTTGTTGAATGTCTGTGCAGTGTCCTCTATAAGAGAGCATCACTGAAACTCAAGGGTGTAAAGAGCCACTGCTTTTTATAAGGCACCTCCTTGAAGGACAGCAGCCACATGGAGGCTATATCAACTTCTTTTGAGAAAGGTGTCCAGGGTAGTGTACCTGTCACAGCATTCCTATACCTGTCATAGCATCCCTGCTGGACTTACAGTCTCTTATCCAAGCACTACTGGAGCTCTGCCAGGTATGCTCACTACTTTAAAAATCTACACATCATCAAGTCTACTAGTTCAAAGTTAGTCGTAAGGTGGTCATTAATATCAATATGGAGGCCGTTACAGATGTCAAAAAAACATCTTTTCAAGGCTGATCATAAACTTACATTTCTGCTTAAGCACATCAAATAGTTAACTGAAAGATAAGGGGATAAAGAAGTTCAAGTTTGGCACAACAGTACTATCTTCCTTCACTGCCTTCCCAAAAAGTGGGGAGAATGACCCTATAAGACTTGTGCTTCCCTGGCACAGTACTTCTATCAGTGATCCAGAAAATATTTCACGACCAGTGTATGGAGTCCATGCTCTTTACAACCAGCTTCAAAAGGCAATAATCTCCTCTGTGATCTGGCACCACAGAGTTTTTGTTTTTAATATGTTGTTGTTTGTCTTTCGGCTTTTTTCTGGTAAGGGGTCGCCACAGCGGAACTCTGGTCTGCTAATGATTGGTAGTAGATTTTTATGAAACGCCGAGGTGCCAGCTTGACGTCCAACTGCTCAGACAAGCTCCACGTGGGTTTACAGAGTGGTCCTAGCAGCAGGGAACTCAGAAAAGCGACTACCTTCTGGATTTAAGTATCTTTGCTTTTTTTTCACTTGAAATAGCTTCTGTAGCTTACCTTGAACTAGCCTGAACCGTTATTTAACCGATTGCTGCATTATTTTAAAATCTGCACTTAAAGTTACATTTTAGTCGAATTTGATCGAAAGGTTGCTTGTTTGTTTGTTTAATTTAACTGTGGAGGCTGCCCACTAAAGTGTGCTAGCCTGTGTAACTAATTTATCACTGTCTCTGCATTTTCTGTGTGTTTCTACCAAAAAACAAAAAAAATAATCCTTGTTTTCCCGCCTTCCTCGACTAGTTTAGACCAGTTTACAGGCATTGCTGTATTCTGGGCTGTGGTGTAGTTCCTGTGTTGTCCATTACCTTACTTGGATAGAAGGAAGTTTCTTTGCTCACCAGTGGGAGTGGGGAGCCTTGAGCAGCCTACCTGTCCTTGGGGGAAGTGACCTCAGCACAAGAAGCTGTAGTAATTGGTTGTTTGGGACCATTTCCAGCTCTTTTGTAGTTCACTGTTTAAAATCAGCCTCTGGGCGTTTTTTTCTGGCTATACTGCTCAGACAAGCTCCATGTGGGTTTACAGAGTGGTCCTAGCAGCAGGGAACTCAGAAAAGCGACTACCTTCTGGATTTAAGTATCTTTGCTGTTTTTCACTTGAAATAGCTTCTGTAGCTTACCTTGAACTAGCCTGAACTGTTATTTAACTGATTGCTGCATTATTTTAAAATCTGCACTTAAAGTTACATTTTAGTCGAATTTGATCGAAAGTTTGCTTGTTTGTTTGTTTAATTTAACTGTGGAGGCTGCCCACTAAAGTGTGCTAGCCTGTGTAACTAATTTATCACTGTCTCTGCATTTTTCTGTGTGTTTCTACCAAAAAAACTAAAAAAATCCTTGTTTTCCCACCTTCCTCGACTAGTTTAGACCAGTTTATAGGCATTGCTGTATTCTGGGCTGTGGTGTAGTTCCTGTGTTGTCCATTACCTTACTTGGATAGAAGGAAGTTTCTTTGCTCACCAGTGGGAGTGGGGAGCCTTGAGCAGCCTACCTGTCCTTGGGGGAAGTGACCTCAGCACAAGAAGCTGTAGTAATTGGTTGTTTGGGACCATTTCCAGCTCTTTTGTAGTTCACTGTTTAAAATCCGCCTCTGGGCGTTTTTTTCTGGCTATACTGCTCAGACAAGCTCCACGTGGGTTTACAGAGTGGTCCTAGCAGCAGGGAACTCAGAAAAGCGACTACCTTCTGGATTTAAGTATCTTTGCTTTTTTCACTTGAAATAGCTTCTGTAGCTTACCTTGAACTAGCCTGAACTGTTATTTAACTGACTGCTGCATTATTTTAAAATCTGCACTTAAAGTTACATTTTAGTCGAATTTAATTGAAAGTTTGCTTGTTTGTTTGTTTCATTTAACTGTGGAGGCTGCCCACTAAAGTGTGCTAGCCTGTGTAACTAATTTATCACTGTCTCTGCATTTTCTGTGTGTTTCTACCAAAAAACAAAAAATAATCCTTGTTTTCCCGCCTTCCTCGACTAGTTTAGACCAGTTTACAGGCATTGCTGTATTCTGGGCTGTGGTGTAGTTCCTGTGTTGTCCATTACCTTACTTGGATAGAAGGAAGTTTCTTTGCTCACCAGTGGGAGTGGGAAGCCTTGAGCAGCCTACCTGTCCTTGGGGGAAGTGACCTCAGCACAAGAAGCTGTAGTAATTGGTTGTTTGGGACCATTCCCAGCTCTTTTGTAGTTCACTGTTTAAAATCCGCGTTTGCACGGCTTTGCGGTCATACGCATAGCAGCCGGTTAAACAAGGTTAAACTTTTCTGGCTCCGCCAAGTCTGTTCTTCAAATTTTCCCTTAAGGAAGCTCTACTCTTAGTATAACCAGACTACTCACTGTATTATAAGCCTAGCACTTGTTCTCAATACTTCTCTACTAAGTAAGCACTCTCATACTAAGTAAAGCACTACATCTACTTACCACCCCTGTGAATACCCACTTCCCTTAAAGGAATACCACTCCCTTATACTGTTCTAGCATGTCGAGTGGTAGATTACTGGCGTCGTCTCCAGTTCAGCTGGTCAATCTGGGCATCTTGAGACAATGCTACAATTGTCTCATGTACACAGACAACCCTCTCCTCCTCCCAACAAACACAAATACATGTGAGAGATGCAACTATATAGCCAAACTGGAGGCTGAACTCTCTCAACTCAGGGCTGGCATGACCAGACAGGAGGAGATGGCAACCACACACACAACAATCCCAGTCCCACATAGACCTACCACAACTGCAAACCAAACACATAAAACACAAAGACATACTGAGGCTCTAATAAAAACTTACCAAAACAACAGAGGCTCCCAAAGCAGACATCCAAAAATCCACCACCTCAAAACAAAACACATGCAACACATACTTCAATAAATCAGTGTGTCGACCAATCGCAGCCCTTAAGGCCAAACACCTTGCCTGATACACTAGTAATAGGTGACTCCATAGTCAGACACACTGATGTCCCACTGACCAGGCTGAACAAGGAGAAGGTGACTGTGAGCTGTCTATCGGGAGCTAGGATCCGCCACATAACACACGCACTCAGGTCACTCCAAAGCAAGTACAAATATGACTCCGTCATTGTCCATGCTGGTGTGAATGACCTGAGACGTACCTCCCTGGACTACATGAAAAGAGACATAGAGGAGCTCTCCGATTATGTAGCCCAGGCTGGTATGACCCTGACCCTGAGCAGCATCTTGCCCTCACCAAGAATGATACCACAATACAAAGACAAGATGATCAGCTTTAACAACTGGCTCAAGTACTGGTGTCATTCTAAGGGGATCCAATGTCTGTCTGCCTGGGATGATATGTTGGACAAGCCACGCTGCTTCAAGGGATGGCTTACACCTGTCACCACTGGGCTTCCGGATATTGGCTAAGGCTCTTGCCACCCCCATAGTGCCTTTTTTAGGCAAGGCTCAAAAGACAAACCCACCTCCTTAGAAAACAAAAATGGAAAAAAACTAAGGGTAATGCTGCTCAACGCCAGAAGTCTAAATCTCAAGATGCAGGCACTTGATGCACTCCTCAGCATGGAGAACATGGACGTCTGTGCAGTAACTGAAACCTGGTTCAAGGCTCCTGAGAGCACCCCAGTGCTACCAGGCTATACCTCGTATCATGCTTTTCGGCCCCAAAACCCGGGCCGAACCACAAGGAGGGGAGTGTCCATATTCATAAGGACACCCACACCTCCAGGTTAGTAGCAACACATGAAGCATCAGAGACCATACAGGTGCAACTAACCATAGGCAAAACTGCTATACAACTGGTAGCATGTTACAGACCACCCTCCCAATCTCAAGAACCCCACTCAGCCTTCCTGAAGACATTGGAGGATATGAATGTATCACAAAATACCATCATACTGGGAGACTTCAACTACCCAAACATAGATTGGGTACATTATTCTAGCCCTAATACCCTAGCCCAAAGGTTCCTGGAATTCATAAATTCAAATGCACTGGAACAACTAGTCACCTCTCAAACTAGGGGAGATAATATACTAGACCTGATCATCACAAACATGGGGACAAAATGCTCCACACCGGAAGTATACCCCTCATTAGTGAGATCTGACCACAAACTAATCACCCTGGATATACATATCCCACCTCCACCCCCAGCACAAAAGACCACAGTGAAAAACTTCTCAAAAGCAGACTTCACTCTTCTTAAGACTGAGATGGTATCCTTTAAGCCCACTGTGCCAGTGGATACCACATCCCACAATGCCGAATCCTTCACAAATGCTTTCTATGGACATCTCCAAGAATGCATGGATCATGCAATCCCAAACAAATCCAAGTCCCTCTCCACCAAATGTAAGCGTCCTGTCTGGTGGACCTCAGCCATAAACAAATTGTATAACAAAGAAGGAAGCTACTGAACGTCAGAGCGAAATCCCATGAAGGGAAGACATCTCTGATCAACATTAGCAGAAAACTACGTTCTCTCATAAAAACATCCAAGGCAAACTTTGAGAGAAAAATCGCTAAGGACACTAAAGATAACCACAAAGCCTTCTTCAGCTATGTTAGAAACCTGGGGGGAAACCCTCAGATATGCTCAGAGTTGGTTCACAACAACAAAAAATACACTGAACCCACAGATATTGCTAACTTTCTGGCTGACAGGTTCAGTGCAAATTTCTCGCCTCCTTCATCCCAAAAGAAGAAATACTTATCCCAGCTGAATGTAATCTCCCTGTCATCTCAGATGTCCAAGTGAGAACCGCCCTAAACAAAGCAAAAAACACAGCATCAATGGGACCTGACGGTATCCCGGGGTGTGTGTTACGTGAACTCCAAGAGGAGCTAAACCCACACATAAAAATGCTATTTAACCTTAGCCTTAATTCGGGATATGTACCTGAACACTGGCGTACAGCAACAGTGGTCCCACTCCACAAGGGGGGTGCCTCTACAGACCCTGGAAACTACCGCCCCATAAGCTTGACTAGCCTGGTCTGCAAAGCTATGGAAAGAATCATTATGGAACTCATAAACGGAAACATAGGGGACCTACAGACGTTTGACCCCACCCAGTTCGGCTTTGTAAAGGGCAGATCCTGCCTTTTAAACCTGGTTGACTTTTTCGAAACAGTCACTAGAGCCATTGATGAGGGCAAAGCAGTCCATACAGCATACCTGGACCTGGCTAAGGCCTTCGACACAATACCCCACTCAGGCATCATAGATAAGCTAAACAGCTTAAAAGTAAACCCTTATGTCACTAGATGGGTTGCAAACTGGCTAAAGGACAGAACCCATAAAGTTAAAATCGCTGGAGCAATGTCAGACTCAAAGCCAGTCACAAGTGGTGTCCCACAGGGATCTGTCCTGGGACCCCTCTTGTTCGGCATTTATTTCTCAGATGTTAAAGCAAACATGGGAGGGCTGTGGCTGACAAAGTTCGCAGATGACTGCAAACTAGGCGCCATAGTCGATACACCAGCAGGTACACACATCCTACAAAAAGGCCTCACTGAAACGGACAACTGGTGCCGTAGTCACGGCCTTAAACTAAATGCCAAAAAATGTATAGTCATCCCTTTTGGAAAAAACAAAGTACCCACAAATTATCACATAGACAGCAACCCACTGAGTACGGAAAAAGTAATCAGAGACCTAGGGACCCAAGTAGACAGCGACCTCTCATTTGACACCCATGTTGCCAAAGTGGTTAGAAAAACATTCTACCTTGCACACCTCATCATGAAGGGTTTAACATCCAGATCCAAGGATGTCATTGTACCCCTATATTCCTCCCTCATCAGACCCATGATTGAGTACAATGCCCCATTTGGTATGTACCTCACCCGGCACTTGCAACAGCTGGAGAGACCACAAAAGTACCTCACCAAAAGGATCAAGGGTCTCCAACATATGCCTTACTCTGCCAGACTAAAGAAACTTCAGCTCTATTCAGAAGCATACCGCCTGCTCAGAGGTGATCTCTGCCTGACGTACAAGGCCATGTCCAATCAGGATCTGATGGACATGCTCCCCTCAAAAAATCCAAATCCATCAGGACCACGAGAGCTAAAGACTTAAACCTCGGCACAAGCATGAATAGGACATGCTGGAGGGATAGATTCATAACCCAGAGGCTTCCCATGCTTTGGAACAGGATCCCAGTTCATTAGGCAGAGCCCTCACTGACTCTCTTCAAGAGAAATCTTGATGAGTGGATGGGAGATCGTAAGTTTACCCCAGGGGTCACATCTGTGTCACTGCTAGACAGGGGCACAGTAAACTAATTCTATTATATAAGGGGACCTTCACTGTGTCACTACTAGACAGAGGCACAGTATTCTAGATTTATTCTGTACATTTTTGTACCACTTCATGGGGTGGCAAAAGCCACATCACTATGGCTAGGCTTACAAATGCCCCAGGGCAGATAGCCTAGTACTATACTATGAAACTATGAAACCTTCAACGAAGGCACGCCCATTTACGCACGCATGTCTTTCGGACATGCAAACTCCACACAGAAGGCACTCCCACGCCAAGAATCGAACGGGAGAACCTCTTGCTGTGAGGTAACAAAGCTACCGCCGTACCACCGCGGCTATCCACAGTTTTTGTTTTTAATATATACAGGAGAATTCTATTTCAGATGACAATAATGTTGTATTCCTATAACAACTGGTACTTGCTTTATCTGCTCTCTTGCGCACCTGCAATAATTATTCCTCTAAGGTGATGCAGATCAAAAATAGCCAAAGCATTATTTCAATAACTGTATTCCATTTTAATGCTTTTTAGGCTGGCGACGTTTCCCTTCTTGAATTAACTGACATATTTGAATATCCACTCCTCCCTATTAGGTTGCTATGTTGTAGACAGGGTCTCAGAAGCATGGGATAGTCTACCTGGTTTAGGTGATTAGTTTATTGATATCTGGACTCGGTTTGAATTTGTTACTTATTCTTCGAACAAAACTACACATAAGATATATTTTTTCACAAGATGCCAGACAGTTACTTCACTGACAGTTTCAACTGTTTTATAGACTAATTTTACAGCTAAGAAATGTAGAACATCAAATTTGGATGGCTTGTTTTTTTTAAATATGTTAGTGTTAAAAATCACTTTGTCCATACGTATTATTCAAACTTGGATTCCTTGGTGCATTTGTTTGTGGCACTCATGATACAGAGTGTGTGTTGGGGGGGGTTGTGACTGATGCATTCATGCAGATCATTTCTAACTTTTAATATTTACTGGTCTCTGACTGTAGGCTTATTCCTGTAGAGAGACTGTGGTGAGACAGACTCCCTTTCATCTTCCTGTGTTTTCAGGCATTATACTGCTTTACCTATCTATTGCCCAGTAGGGGGACAGTTTAAAGTGTGACGCACAGAGTGGCAGAATTTCATGTTGTTCCACTGGCTGGTAAGTTAGCAGAGGGTGAGAGGAACACACTTTCAAAGTTGGATGAGCTAATCAAGAGCTATTTTTGTTTTAACATAAAACCATCTGGTTGTTGTTTTTGCACAATAATTACTGATAGCATATACACACTGGGACAACAAGGGCTGCTGGGGTTTTAGAATATTCTAGAAGGATATCAGAGAGTCATCTTCTCTTGTGGTGCTGGTCTCTCATTTCCCCTCTTTTATTTCCCTTGTGTTAGTTTTTCTGACCGTAAAGTCTTCACCTTACAGCTCCAAGGAGACTGCCTTATAAGTACTTTATATACAATTAAGTGTCTCTGTGTTAGTTCACTTGGTAGTTTATGTGGTTGTTTATGCTTGAATCAAAACTGTTGAACTGCAACTCCCTTTCTGTTAGTTGCTAGATCATCTGATGTTGGCTAAAGCTGCCACAAGTAGACAGACACATTTCCCACTTCACTATGGTGGGCTGTTTTTATGGTTAGCAATTTCTGTGATATGCTTCATGTTTAAAAATTCCTGTAATGTTAACAGGTGTACCCACACCAGTAAGTACAGTAGACTTGATTCTACCAGTCTAATATTATCTTGAACAAACCCACCTCAGCCCAAAAGTACATGCCAAGCTTTGCTAGCTTGGTTATAAATTGGTAGCCAACTCAACTCTAGTGCCCTCAAAAAAGGAGAGGTCCGGCTAAGCTACCATCATCAAGGAATTTAGGGTTCACGACCTGAAATTATCTGAATTTGCCTGGTGGTTCTAACTTAGTTGAAGGGGATGCGGAGGCAACAGCTATTCACTACATTTTCTGTTTAGATGTACACAGGCTAAACCCATGTTAATAAAACAGTAAAGGTTTTTCTCAGTCTGAATTTTCTTAGCTGGGGATTTTAATGCTATTTTATCTCCTACTGAGTTATGAAAACAGGTGAATATCTAGCCAAAATGTGACAATCCTTAAATGATAAAGATATTTAATCATGTTAATTTATATAAGGAAACTGCATTATGACTTTGGAGCTGTTCTCCCCCGGGCCTCCACTGAAAATGGGATTTATGCCCACTCGGACTTTCCTCATAATCAAATAAATAATTATAATTATAAATACATAAATAATTATATAATAAGTATACCTGTGCCCCTCCCCCAGTGCGTGAATGGGTGCCATTCACCTTTCAGTGTAATGCTTCAGTCAAGCTGTACTGCATTCCAAGCTCTAGGTATGGGTTCCAATATCTAAGTTAGCATACTTCCTATTGCCCAACCATGCCTTTTAGATATAAAATCTTATGCAGGCTTTTACCTGTTTTTAAGATCAGGAAATTACCATCATTTACAGAAAGCTTGAGAGGGGTTTCAGGAATGGCTTAATTTGAGAATGATCACACTTCTGTTCCATCTCCACTTTGGCTTAACTTGGACACCAACAAAGTGTTTCTGCACCAAAAGCTGAGGTACTGGTCTGCCTCACTTAGGGTGGAGGAGTACAGTAATATAATTTACTTTTTCCCTAATACAGACGTACATTAAAGGCAACACTAGCTTTTGGAATTTTCCAGAGGGTATATATGCAGCACATTTTGCTCTATGAAATTGCAAAACATCAGCTGTAAATGAAAGGTTGCAATCACTGTTGTGTTTTTGTTCTGCCAGTAGCCAAAGTTTGCAGTTTCTGGTGAGGTGAAGTACGGTACAGACCAGATCTCATCAAATTATTACTCTTCACAACTTGAGGTTCTGCAGCATTAAACATTCCACTCTTGCTATCTTATTTTTCATAAAGACAATGGTCATAGGTGAGGCGTATGTAGCCTCTCAGTTTCACAGGAAGATCTTGAAGACAGCTGCCTGACATCATTATCTGTAAAAGTCACAGAACGGTTGGGAAAGTCCATTCTCAAACAGTGAATAAGTGACAGTAACTGAAAAGTTACAGAATGGCAAAGCCATTTCTATTGATGCGCTTTCACAAGTTTACCATTTTTTACTGCAAAATATGGTAGATAGAGTGCTATATGAGGTAAACTTTCAAGGTAAAAACAAGCAGCTTGGAAGTATGCATACACATCTCTAATGCTTAAGTCTAGGAAAGATGCCACCTCACCCTTGCCTATACACAGATATACTCCCTGATCCAGAAAAGTGTATGCAAGGAAACAAAAGCATACCATCCAATTCTGCTACCGGTTCCAGTTATAAGACAAACCTTGATGAGCATGGGCCCTCTGTCTCGATTTATTCCCATCTAGCTCAGTTATGGCTGTGTGCCAGTTTTAGTGGATTATAGGTCCTACATAGATTTGTAGGCACCTGGGTTGCCTCCACTGTCTAGGAAGTAAAGGAAATGCATGGAACTGAATTATCACAGGTGAAAAAATACTAAAGGGTATAGCTCGAGGGCAGGTTGTGGTTCAGAAAGGAGAGTAAACCTTAGCCTTTACCTGGAATTTCAAAAGTTTTGTATTAAATCCCTTCAAATCTTCAAAATAAGTCACCTTGAGTTAGTATTCATTTAAAGAAACTTTATTCAGATTATCACTTTCATCATATAGACTTTGTCAGATCAGAAAAAAATTATAATAATACTAGCTAAGGCACTGCACTCTTAGGATCATAGGGGGTTACTAGGCTACTGACCCTAGGACCCTTACATACCTAACCAAGTTTTACCCCTATTTCCACAATCAGCACCTATCATTCTTGTCCAAAAGGGGCATTGGTGGGACCCCTGGGGTGAATTTATGGTTACCCATCCAATCATCCAAACTGTGTTTGAAAATGGCCAATGAGGTCCTCCTCTTGACATGAAGCAGGAGTCTGTTCCAAAGGTGTAGCAACCTCTGGGGGACAACTCTGTCCCTCCAGCAGGTTCTATTAATATCATAATCCAGGTTAAGGCCATTAGAGCGAGTAACCCATGTACCATTTAGCTTACGGATATGCAGCATTTCCAATAAAGCAGTGTCATAGACTGCCTTATATGCAAGGCAGAGATCGCCTTTGAGTAGTGTATGAAACAGAATAAAGCTGCAGAGATTTCAGACAATCCTCATTGGAAAGATGCTGAAGATCTTGAATTTTCTTTCTGAGGAAAGTACAGTTGTGTACACCTACCATAAATGCAGATGTTCGAGTGTCTTCACTGTTGCAGTCATAACTGTAGGGTGCTCCTGCCGCAGGCAGAATCCCAAAGTCTGAGTATCCTGCCATCTTCTCCAGCCTTTCTTGCCCTAGATGTCAGAAGTCCCCAACAAATCAAAATGAATCCAACAAGGAAACACAAATACACCACAAATAAGCTTAACACTCGAACATCTACATTTATGGTAGGTGTACACAACTGTACTATGTTCTTCGTGTTTCACTGTTGCAGTCATAATGGGTGGAATCCCCAAAGCAGTGTAGAGGGGAGGAGGCTTTAGATAGAAGAAGGGAGGCAAGAATACCCTGCAAGACAGCAGTGGCAAAGCCTGCCCTAGACTTAGAACAAGGATTGTAGTGTGTTTGGAAAAGTATGCACAGAACTCAAGTAGCAGCTTCCAAGATATCCTTGGTAGGGACTCCTCTGAGGAAAGCTGTAGAAGTAGCAGCTGCTCTAGTAGAATGACTTCTAATGGTCCCTGGAAACTGTTTCCCATGATGAGTGTAACAAAATCTGATTCCATAAGCAATCCATTTGGAAATAGTTTGTTTAGAAATAGGTTTTCCAAGAGAACTGGAGGCAAAGGAAACAAACAATTGGTTAGACTTTCTGAAATCTTTAGTCTTGTCCAAGTAGAATCGTAACTGTCTGTGCACATCCAATGAATGCAAAATCCTTTCCCCTTTATTTTGAGGATTTGGAAAGAAAGTAGGAAGGTGAATTGTCTGATTTAAAGCCACTAAATCACCTTAGGCATGAAAGTAGGATTGGTCCTCAAGGATACTCTGTCCTGATGGAAAATAAGGAATGGTTCCACAGCCATGAGAGCTTGCAACTCTGAGACCCTTCTGGCAGAGGTCAAAGCTAACAAAAGAACAGTCTTCCAGGATAGAAACTTAATATCTGAAGATGCAGCAGGCTCAAAAGGAGGCAAAGTAAGTTTTTCTAAAACATAATTAAGATCCCAGGCAGGGACAGGTGGGGTCCTTGGGGGCCGCAAATTTTTAGCCCCTCTCAAGAACTGCTTCACCAAAGGATGTGAAAAAACAGGAGGATCAGAACTGAAATGCGCAGAGATAGCAGAAGCATGAATCTTAATGGAAGAAAAGGAAAGTCTTTAGATAAAAGATCCGAAAGGTAAAGCAAAATAGAGGAGAGATCAGGAACCTGAGGATCAGAGCCTCGGTCCTGCATCCAAATAGAAAACCTCTTCCATTTAGAGGCATAGGATTTAGTGTCCTGCCGCAGTCTAGCTTCCAAAAGAACATCTAAAACTTGTTTGGGAAGACTAGAGGAAATCAAATTCCTTTGAAGAGCCAAGCTGCCAGGCAAAGGGTCTTGAGATTGGAATGTAGTAACTGTCCCTGATGCTGGGACAGAAGCGAAGGGTTCAGTGGGAGAATCCAAGGAGGCCCCGAGAACAGGAGCTTTAAGGTTGGATACCAAAACTGTCGAGGCCAATTTGGAGCAATCAAGATGAGGAACTTGAGCTTGTCCTGTTTTATCTTCAGTAGTACCCGAGGCAGTAGAGGAAGAGGAGGGAAGGCATATGCTGAAAGGCTTCTCCAGCTGAAGGACAGGGCATCCACTCTCCATGCTGTTTTGTGGAAGGACCTGGCGCAAAAGCAAGGCAGCTGATGATTGAGATGGGATGCAAACAGATCTATCTGGGGACATCCCCAAACTGCAGTAATCCTGTTGAACAAGTTGGTGTCTAGCATCCATTCGTGAGGATCTGAAATGTTTCTGCTCAGGCTGTCTGCTAAGAGATTCTGTTTCCTGGAATGAATTGAGCCTGGAGATGCAGATTCAAATTTAGAGCTGTGTCCCATAAACCCATAGCTAGTCTGCAAAGGGGTATGAATGAGAACCCCTACTTGTTGATGTACCACATGACCGTGGTGTTGTTGCGAATTAGCAGAGGCCCTGGTTGTAAAAGGTTCTTGAAGGCTAAAAGGGCATTTTGAACTGCCAACATTTCCTTCAGATTGATGTGCCAGTGAAGATGGTCCTTTGTCCAGGTTCCCTGCTGGCAATTGTCTAGAAAGTGTGCTCCCCAAGCATAATCCGAGGTGTCCGTGGTTAGGATTTGAGTAGGTTGAGGGGGCGAGACGAAAAGGTTTTCCTCGTTTTAAAGTGCATGCCCTGGACCACCAGAGGAACTCCTTCTGGAGGCAGGGGATCAGAGGAATCAGAATATCCAGATCGTGGTAATGCTGTGACCATACACTTTTCAGATACCATTGAAGCTTTCTCATGTGAAGCCTTATGCTGGAATCAACAGAATGCAGGAAGCCATGTAGCCCAGAGCCTGCAGGAATTTCCTTGCAGTGAGCTGAGATAGAGTTGCCAAGGTGTTGAAAGTAGAAGCCAGCTGAGTTTGTTTTTCTGGAGTGAGGTAGGCCCTTGTAAGGTTGTATTTAAGAGGGCTCCCAAGAATACCATTTGTTGAGAAGGGATCAAATGTGACTTTTTTATGTTCACTGAGAATCCCAGTAGTAGGAGAAGACGCTGAACAAAGTCCAGATGTTGAAGCAGAAGATCTTTGCTGTCTGCCTGAATAAGGCAGTCGTCCAAATAGGGGTAAATCTGAATCCCTGAAGTCTGCAGTAAGCCACTACTGGTGCCAGGCACTTGGTGAAGACTCTGGCGCAGTAGATAAACCAAAGGGCAGAACAGAGAATTGAAAGTGCCTCGAACCTGCCTTGAACCTGAGGAATTTCCATGTTCTTGTCTGATAAAGGAAGCCTATTTGCATATCCCTAAGTCCAATGTCACCATCCAGGCGTCCTGAGAGAGCATTGGAATTAGCTGTTGCAGAGTAAGCATCTTGAACTTTGGAATTTCCAAAAGGTGTTTAACACAGAAAGGTCCAGAATAGGTCTCCATGAGTTTTGTTTTCTGGGAACCAGAAACAGCCTTGAATAAAACCCTTTTCCCATTTCCGAGAGTGGAACAGGCTCTATGGCTCTCATGGCCAGAAGAGCATCCACTTGAGTTAAGGCCTCTGACCATTGAAGTTTTGGCAGATCTGGCCAACCGTGAGTCCTTGGCAAAGTGTGAAAGTGGAACTTGTAACCTTTTAAAATCATGTCCAATACCCATCTGTCCTGGGTAATATGAGTCCAATTTCTGTAAAGAGACAGTTTTCCTCCGAGAGGGAGTCCAGGTGAAGGGGTCCTGAAGCCCAACCGAGAGAGTCATTGAGTTTGCTTTCTTTGAGATTGGGATCTGTCTTCCCCTTCTAGGTGAAGAAGCAGTCCATTGTCTAGATCTGTAAGAGGTCTGGCCTTGACCACGACCTCTGAGAGTCTATATCTTCCCTTTGAGGCCTGTCAGACGTGGGAAAGGACCAATTTTTAGAGGGCCAATTCCTGGAAAATCTAGGAGGCTGAACTTGCAAGAAATCTTTACAGTCTGCATGGACTTTGCCTTTTCTTCCATCTTTTAATAACTTCCTCAGCCTTAGAACCAAAAGAACATCTTGTTGAACAGGGGCATCTAATAACTTAGCCTTAACCTGTTCAGGTAAACTTTGTTCGCCAGGCATGTCTCCTAATCACAGTACCAGAGGCAGCAGCCCTGCAAGAAGCATCCAAAGCATCAAAACCACAATGTAAGCTATGCTTGTTAACCTGTTCAGTAGCATGCAAAACATCCTGAAGTTCCTTATCCTCTGCACAAGCAGGAAGGGAAGCAAGCTTTTGCTTTAAAACAGACAAAAGAAATTGCTGATATTTAAACATATGAAACTGGCAATTTAAAGCCCTTACAGACAGGGTAGCAGAAGTATATACCTTTTTCCCCACCTGTCTAAAGCACGAGAATCCTTCTCAGAGGGAATAGGATTTTTAGAAGTAGCAACCTTAGCAGCCTTAGAGCCCTGAGAAATAGTTTCAAGATCCGCAGCAGGGTTTTTAAATAAAAATAAATGAGAGTCAGGAACCCTATAAAATCTATCAGGCTTAGAAGGAGCAGGAGGCATGGAATCAGGATTCAAATTAGCCTCAGAAAAAGCATCATCTACAATGTCCAAAACAGGAGGGATAGCTAAAGGCCTATGCTGAGGAAGAAGAAGAAATTCTCTAAGCTTCTTTTTGGAAGCAGAATATTCCTGTCCTTCCCAATGAAAATGTTCCCTCATCTCATGCAAGGTTTTCCCAAAAGAAAAATCCTCAGGCGGAGAGGCCGAGGGCAAAGAATCCTCAGCATCCGAATCCTCATAAGGGGGAAAGGAGTAGTCCTGATCAGAGGAAGAAACAGAAGATACAGAAGCCTGGTCAGAGGAATCCAGAGTAACATCCTGTCGAGGCCTTTTCTCAGGAGGGGGGTGAGAACCCCTAATCATTGTAAGCAAATCTTCAGCCATCCTCAATAATTGTTTTTGTGTCTTGGGAGTGGATTCAGAAGCAGCTTGAGCTGGAACTTTAGACTTAGTAGGAGTCTTTGTCTTTGCCTTTGCCTTTGAAATAGTGATGTGAGTAGGCCTGAAAACCCCTCAGAAGCCGGTACCTGCACAGCGGGTTCGGACCCATCTGAAGGAGCGACGTCCGAAGGTCCTGCAGCAGTAAAATAGTAGGCCTTGATGGCTCCCCATGGGAGTCCCGCCATCGGTTCAGAAGTGGCGGACGACAGGGGCTGCAAAAGCGCCTCACTGTCAACCGGACGCTGGCTCCAGCTGCAACGAGTCCTGTTTGGACCTCGGAGGCCTGTCTTTGTCTTTGCGCTTTTTGAACTCCGTAGTGTCCGACGACATTCTATAATTGAAGCATCTGCCAAAATAATTTAAAGCCCAATCGTACCGCGCTTGATAGTACGAGAGTTGAACCTGGCACAGAACCGACAACAAGAAACATCGTGGTCAGGGCCTAAGGAAGGTAGACAGTAAGAGTGGAAATCTTTATGAGGTATTTGTTTCACACGGCTATACAATTATTAACTTTTTCTGACATCGGAGGAACAAGAAAAAGATTCCCCAACAGGGTACTTAGCTTTGAGAAGAGAAGTAAGAACTTCGGACCGACAACAACCAAATACGCTGTTCGAAAATCGCCAACCAACGTTTTGCGAGCTGCTTTCCACCGCACGGCAAGAAAGACTGGAGAAGATGGCGTCGGCTGAGGGCTATGTACCAAGGCCTACTGACGTCAGGATACTAGCTTTTACAGCCGACGCCGGACCCAGACTTTGGGATTCTGGCCGACCTCGGGCTGCCTGCCGGCAGGAGCACCCTACAGTTATGACTGCAACAGTGAAACACGAAGAACATCCTTTGTGTTCTCTCCAATTGCTACAGGTGCTTGGAAAGGTACATACCAAAAGGGCTTTGTACTCAATTATTGGCCTGATGAGGGAAGAGTACAGGGAGGTTATAACGTGTTTTCTTCTGGAGGCAATGCCCTTACGTATGAGATGAGCAGTACAGAATGCCCTTCTTACCACTGTGGAGACATGGTGATCAAAGGTATGGTTGCTGTCAACTTGTGTGCCCAGGTCTCTCAACACTGAGTGCATACTTGGGGTGTTGTTACTGATGTGGTAGTTAGCAGGAACATCACTCTTACCGAAATTTCAGCAAAGGAGCGTGGGAGGAACAGTTGTGAGTGGTTTTCCTATTAGTCTTTTAACTGGCTATAATTAAAGTATCCCGAATAGCTGTGTGTCCCTGCTACTAATTTGTGTATGGATTTCAGAATCAGCATTTTGATAGGCTGTAACTGAAGATCTCAGATTGGCTGTGCTTCCTTTCTGAAAATTTGCATAAGGTTTTCAGAATCTTTCCAATTTAATGGGTCTTTTCTCACAACAACAGTGTTCCCAGCTCATTTGCTTTACACTGGTCTATATCTAACCTTATACTTGGTTTTCAAGTGAATACAAAAATAATATCCCCGTTTTTTCAATCTTAATCAACAAACAATAATAGTCTTATTGTGTGTACCACTGTAGTGCTAAATAGGCCTACCTTTTTACAAGTTTTTGTACATTCGAGATTGCTCTACTACAGCTACAGAAATTGTTGTACATATGTAGCTGTTTCTTTAAAAGATATTTTATGTGTCAAAGGTCGAGTGGGTGGATTCAGATCCTTTGCGCGATATCCTGTTTGTCTTTAAGTCTCTTGTTATTTCACTGGAGCACTCTCTCGCATGCTAATAGTATTATCAACTATATTGTAATCTTCCATCAAAAATTGGACACAGCCCAAAAAGTAACAAAACTCAAAAACCTTGGTTGATTAGGGCTGTGACATTAGTAGATCCCATTTTTATGGGACTTTTTCTTTTTTTATCCTGGGTCAGACCTTTCTTAGCAAAGCAATAGTGGTTGACTAGCTCTGAAAGTTGAAGCGCTTTCACTTACCTGCTACATGAGCTTCCCCATATCCTTGTTTGATATTAAATGAGCCAAATATCGTGAAGATCAAACTCTGTTGAGGATGCATACAATGCTAGTGTCCAGCTTGATTTAGGCCAGGGTAATTCTAATAATCACAATGAGGTAATAGTTTTGTACACTATACTATTCGCTAATAAGGTAATGATTTTGAAAACTGGTGCTGCTCTCTTCCTGGGGATAAAGGGAAGCATCAACTACTGGACCTTCTTCCAGGCTGTGGCAGTGATTTTGTTGGAGTAAGGAGACCTTTAGAAACAAATATAGACCACAGACTGAGGGAATATATCACTAATGGTGGATGTACCTACTTATTACCCATGTCACTGACCACAGGGAAAAAAAGTCTATCAATGCACATGGGTCAACAAATACATTTACTAGCCCTTGCATCTCAGGTGACTGATCTTCATCTTTCTCAGTGGGCAGGATTGTTGTTTCCCTCACATCAAAGGAAGGGAGCTTATCAAGTCTGTTTTAATTCCTGAGAAACTAAACTGCCTAGTTACTTTTCTCATTTTTTCTCCCATCTGGGTTATTAAACATGTGATCCACTGATTTCCAGGTTCTTTTAGTCTCCATTGATGCATGGGGTTCAACATCAGTCATGGATCAGAGTAAATGGATTAGAGAACATCAGTTTCCACTTAGCTCACTTGGGCATCATGACTTTGAGTTTTCTCCAGCTGTCATTCTAAACTGAAGCAATCCAAAATCAGCATTATATACAATTTGGCTTGGATGCCTGAGTGCATTTTGGAGAACTGGCCTGTGCAGTGTTCTGAGGTCCCTAAATATAGATTATCAAGAATGCTGGAGCATTATACAATACACTGCAATTTCTCTCAAAAGACTTTGGGTGAACAGTCCTTCGGAACTTGCTAAGCTACAAATCCTGAATGGTTTTAAATACTACGCAGACAGTTCTGGCACTCAACATCACCAGTTTTGTGATGGTGGGAACCACTGTTTTGTCACTGGTTTCAGGTGGTCTGGAACAGGGAGATCTTGACTTTTGAATATTCCTGGGTGCTATTTAACCTGTCAGTTTCAGTCTAGTTGACTTATCAAAGTGCAATTGATTATCAAAATGGCCTTCATACTAAGATAAATGCAGATACACATGAATCTGTTCCCTATTTTACACAAATGCTTGAACTGTGGAAGCAGTTACAAAGAGGTGCAGAACCTACACTTAATGTGTCTCGTCCTCACACAGAGTTCTTAGTGTTTATCAGCCTCCTACTAGATAGAGTCTCTGGGCATCAGCAGGGATTGCTGTTGAAGTCTGTAGCTGCTCAATAGCTATTTATCCTTTTTCTCTGCATATGTTTCAGTTTCCTCTTTATACTCCACAAAGGTTAAATAAATGTTTTCCTTCTAAGCAGTGCTGGAACTGGTCAGAGTCAGTTGCAGAGCTATGGTTCTGTATGTCTGCTGACTACCTAATCTGACTTGAAATGTTTTTTTTTTTGAGGGGGTCAGGCTGAGATGGTCTGTAGATTAATCTGGGGTCACAGCCTAGTAAAAGGTTTAGTCATTGAAGTTCTGAAGCTGAAGGTCCTGTTGCCTGACAATGTGTCATTTTTCTCAGGCCCCTTTGTTGTGGGCCTTCTTTAATCTTGTTTAATGGTGAGAAAATGTACTGCAAATCCTAGAAGAAGGTGGGTCCACGCTGTATACAGTGGAGGATTTTTCTACAATGTAATTATTATGGAAATATCTGCATACTTACTGGCTAAGAAAATGTAAAAAGCTATAATGTCATGTTTGAGTGGTGGCCTTTATCTGGACACCAACATTTCTATGGAGTCCTGAGATTTGAGTTTAAAATAAGTTCAGTGCTTAAGTACAGCTCAACTATTTACTGATTAAAATGTTTTTCCTGCTGTGACTGCACACACGACTTACGTTATCCAACCCTATCTCTTAAAATTCATCATCATATGCATGTTTGTTGTTCTGCTGCCTTGGAAGAAAATACAGGAAAACCTTTGTTGCTGCAGAATATGTACACAAACCTGAGAATAAACATCTTATACCCTCCTAAAAGGATATCAGTCTATTTCTTGAACACACAACAAAATGATGGGGAGTGGCAACCTTATCAGAATGTTTTGCTTACGGTAAATGGAAACAGCAGTTAAGTCAGACATTTGTGTGCTACATTGCTTTTTGGCACAAGTCTGTTTTAGACTAGTTGTTAAACGTACACTTAATTCTGCTTGTTGAACTTCTGTTGTAACTGTGAATGAAACGTTACAGGAGTGCATCATAAATTGCTTTGTGGTGGGCAGTTTACAGCAGCTTAATATGACACTTGCACTCGTGATCACATGATGACATGCCAAATGCTCTCATTTATTTTCTCTCTCTTTTCATTTGCAAAGATTCAAGTATGAAGTGTCACCATTTCTTGATATCTTGGGTGCTTATTCACATGCGAAAACACTCCATATGACGCTGTAACAAAATGGTTTGCACCACACAGACTCGGTCCATTATTTCAGACAGCATCCATATCTCTTAAACTTTTGCAAGGTACTTTTATTATAGTAAACTTTATGTATCACTACCTCTCCATAACAAGGTTCCTTGTTTTTTTTCTCCTTTTTTTTTGGACCACAGTTAAGAGATTAATGCATTACATGTAACTAAGTCCTTATTTTAAAGGTCTGTATGTATTCAGTCCCCACTCATGGACAATAATCTCAAAAACACCATACAACAGTGCCAAAAGCTACCCAATCAAACCTCCAATGGGTGAATACGCTGCACTGGTTTCTTAGAGGAGTACGGGAGTTATCCCCTGCTTTTGTACCACACTGTGAAGCCACTGAAGATAAGACTGTGAAAAAAAGTAACCACTCTTCACTTATTACCTGCATGCAAGACACTACAAGCCCTCACAGAAATATAGTATTTTATGCAAAGTACAGAGAAGTACAAGCTTTTCACACAATACACCCACCTGCCTGTATTGTCTATATTATAGGTTCATAGGTTGGCTCAGCCCTAGGGCCTAGGGCCTATGCCAGCCTGGCACATTTCCCTGGCTATTTCTTTTCTTTTATTCATTATTTACTTTCTTGGTTTACATTGACGTGATCTGACTCCCTGGGGTGAAAGGTGAATTTCCTTTCTCCATCAGTCTTCAAAGTTCCTCTTGAAAGAGGGGCAAGGGGCATTCTGCTGTGGATGGGTATGAGGTCTATTCCAGAGTCTGGTGCTCCTGGTCAGAACAACCTCCCTTGCATGTTTTTTTTTTATTGTGATGATGTTTATGATCCCTGGAGCATGTAGCTCTGAGATTGGGATTTTTTATGTGATGTATGTCCAACAGCTCTGTTTTGACATGGCCTTATGTTAAGCAGAGATCGGCCTGAGTAGACTTATATGCAACAGAGTATATCTTTTTTTTTAAGGCGGTCAAAGCTGCCTTTGGCCTGTGATTCTTGATTCTTTTGATTTGTATTTTGAGGCCTTTCCAGTTGTTGCAGATGTCTTGAGAGTACACACCAAATGGGGGGTATGTATTCTAATGGGTCTAATGAGGGATGAGTACAGTGGGACAATGACCTCCTTTTTTCTGGATGAAAAGCCCTTCAAGATGTTCTTTTAAGAGTTGATGCATATTACCACATTACTATTGTTATTTTTAAGTTCCCTTAGAAGGATTCGCTAGGGAGATGGATTTATATATGCTTTTGTGAAACCTGGATATGGTAAAGCATGTTTCTAAATCACAGTACATAAGAGCTTAAGAAAGTACTATGAACACAGGCAGCAGTGAAACTCTTATTCTCGGGTATGCATTCATTCCAAAGCAGGATAAAAAGCCGTAAAGGGAAAAGATATTACAGGTTGCGTACAACACAGTACAAGAAAGAAAGCATGGTTATCCACTCTCCTGAAAAACAGCATTTGCAAACATTATTCAGTTTGGTAGTTAGGTTTATTAATATTCAGCATCTGAAGTCTAATGCATACCTAAATTAGACAAAAATAGCTCGTAAGTTTGGGTTTTATTCTGTGCTTGGATGCATGCAAAGTACTGCTGGATACAAAATCATGGTGTTTATTCCTGCAGTAACCACACCGGCAAGACAATTGTGGTCAAAATTAATTACTTTAATCCACTAAGTTTAATGTTTCACATAGACAACACCTTTCGTGAAATATTTTATTTTTTTAAGACAGTTCAAGAAGCGACATTTGAAAACTGGACCTGGTCTTATCCTGGACTGAAAGCTCAAGAAGGAAAGGAGTCCTGGGAATAAACAGGGCCATAAGGCCAAAGATGTTTTACATAAACCAGTTCACCAAAAATGTCTTCCTAGTTATTTCAAACACTACCCCTTTAAGCTTCTCAGGCAAACCATATATTCTTAAACTGTGTTTGCATGCAACATATGTTTAGAATTTTAATGGTCTACTAATAAAAGTTAGTAACTGTGATAAAAAAAGTAATTTTGCACTCATGTAGACAGTGATCGTGCTGGTGAGAAAGTTTCCATTTTTGCTATGGTGGCTTTCATGACTCCTTCATTTGCCCCGTGTTCCAGTTTAGAAGTATGTAGTTCAGCTAAAATGTCAGTTGATAACGGAGAACACTGGAATGTGCTTTAAGTGCAAATCTAGAATACCGAATGACATAGCTACGCCATGCCTAGCATTCTCCACTACCACCTGAAACTGTTACTGCCACTACACATGAATAAAAGGAAAAACATTTTCATCACTGCTGCGCAACCCTCTCGTCTGTCCCTGACATTAATTAGAAAAATTCTTAACACTGAATGCACAACATGCCCCTCGAATGTGGAACAGTGAGGTACATGGACATTTTAAGAATCAAAATGAGCAACATTCCTTGTAATGAAGTCACTTGAGAGGTAAGAGTAACAATAATGGGTTTTCTACCCATTATTTTTAGCTTTGTCCCTGTTTACTGAGCAAAGAAGTTGAGAGCTGTGGCCAAAGTGATATGCAGCTGCCCCTAGATCCAATAGATGTTACACAACTGCCGTAACATTCCAAGAGCTACGCAAAACACTGCTGCAGTCCAATGCTCTGCATTACTGCCAAACAGCAGTGATGGCAAGTGTACAGCGTCTGTAGCTAACTATACCATCTGACCTTTTATAAGAAATCATGAAGAACTGAATTATTTAAGAATTTTCTCCTTACCCTTCTCCATTTTACTTTTAGGAATATTCGAGATGATTCAGCAGTATAAGCTGGCTGTTGAAAACAGCCAAGCCTGCACCAAAACAGTTCCAGTGGCCTCCAATCATAAGATAATCAGACAGGTATATCTGTAAATGCATCAAAATGGCAAGACTTAAGCCTAAAAAATATGACTGTGAATGCAACATTATTACACATCAACTAATCAGGATGTGGCGTGCATTCATGGAAACATATATAAGAAATGCTTGTGGCTGCTCTTATCCTCATGCCAAACAGAAGTTCTGAACTGGCACACCACCACAGATTGCTGCCATTTGATACACTGACTGGACACTAGTGTGCATCCCACATCTCCACAGATTGCTGCCGTCTAATACACTGCATGGACACTAGTGTGCGTCCCATATCTCCACAGACTGCTGCCATCTGATTCACAGATTGGACACACGTGTGCGTCCCACACCGGCACAGAGTGATGCCATCTGATACACTGAATGGACACAAGTGTGCATCCCACACCTCCACAGACTGCTGCCATCTGATACGCTGATTGGACACTAGTGTGCAACCCATGCCTACATAGATTGTTGCCATCTGATATAGTATGCCACCGTTTTTACTGCTGCCTCCTGCTCATACATACTATGCATCACTACATTTAACAACTGCAGGCTTTCCACTCCTTTTAAAGTATTTTTGTTACTATTTCCTACTGTTTCACAGCATCTGTTAAGTTAAATATCAGAATGCATTTTACAAAAGTGTATCCTTATTTACTTGGTACGTTTTTTTGATAAAAATCTTCATAAACCTTTTATTAAAACCATTGCCCAAATAAATTTACAGTTTCCAAGCATGATGTCATGAGATGTGGCAATCCAGAGATTTTAATGGACACCTCTCTGCGCATGTGCAACTTGAGTACATTAAAGTCTATGGATGCTTCTCACGTTTCCCCCCTCAATTAATGTCACTGAGGTAAAAGATTACCATTAAATCTCAGTGTCATCAGTACAGGGAAAACAAATTTTTACAACTTTATTTTTTTTAATGTCAAACAGTATGCTAATATATCGAAAATCCAAATCAGCACTTTACTTACCAAATACTGTGGTTTAATAGGTAAGTCATGAAACCTTGACAAAACACTTTAAGGATCTGGTTCTGAGACATCTATTTAGATGGCACTGCTCTCAATCAGGCCAACCAATTGAGTCAAACGGAGCAGTCAGTGAACTGAAAACATAAAATGGAGTGGTGTGCATTATCGCAAACAACGCATCCCTTGCTCATGTGGAATCAGCAGCAATCTGCAGCCTTTACTGCTGCCAACAGCAGGAAAACTTGAGAAATCAGGCGAAGACTGCTTGACCTCAGTGCCAGTACAAATAAGAAAGCAGCACCAGTGACAGGACTCGGAGTGTGTTAGTGTCACTGCTGTGAGGAAGTAGAGAGGAAGGTGCTGGTTGGCTTCTAGCTCTGGAATGATCTGGATCTTTTGCAGGAATTTTTCTTTCCATTTTCTTTTTTTTATCCTTGCTGGTTATTTGGTGCTTTAGTTACATATATTTATTACATCAATTGTGGTAAGGGGTGGGGCTGGAATTGTAGAAGCCACATGAAATACATTACTGTGGCTATTATTTCTTCAGCTTCCTAGTGACAATGTGCTGATCTATTTGGCAGCAATCTTTGAATGAAAGAATGGATGGTTAATGTGAATGGCCTAGGAATGGTGACATGATGTGACGGCAACAAACTTGTACTCATTTCCTCCAAACCAAAAATCATGCTCTTCAGTAAAAAGAATAACACTGTCAAAGACCAGCACATTGCGTACATTAACAACTATATTATAGAAAATATCAATGCTTTTAAATATCTATACCCACCTCTAGAATTTTCCTACCACAGACATAGTACAAAGAAAAAGATCAACAGATTAGTATTCTAGGCCAACAAAATTTCCTCTTCATCTTCCTCTTCAAATCTACCAGAATTGCTACAGGAAAAGGAATCCTCCTTTAACAACTCAAATATGGCCTTCCCTTAACAGCCTCAACTTCACAAATTAACTCCTGAAATGTCCAAATAATCGGAAATAGTGTCTGTAGATGTAAAACTTTAGAGATAGCAAAATGTCTCTCTGCAAACACAGCAGCAAACTCCGCCGAGGCTATACAAACTTCTATACAATCAACCTCTCTCACCACTAACATTAAAACTTGTATGACCTCCACCTACCTACATCCTCAGGATCCACAGCACTGCTACTCCCTCCATGCAAAGTCCGAATGCCAAACTTTAATGCATATATCATAGTGTCTCATTTCTTGCCCCTGTCTTTGGGAATCTCTCCCCTTCCTTCTCAAACATGCAACCTCTTACTCACTTTTCCAATCTCAGTTTCAAGCACATCTCAAAGAAGCAGGCAAATGCCAATATCTCATCACTGCCAACGTTACATAATCCCTCTCATAACTTCCACCCTTACTAATTCTATAAATGTATTGTCTATTCATCTATCAACCCACTAATCAAGAGCCTAGAGCTCTTTTCTTATATATTCTGCATACAGTAATTTTGTTATAATTCTTACCTAAAATGTGCCATCTTACTCTAAACTACTTTATGTACTGCATTATCTTTACCATCATGTACTCCATCATTCTCTATGTTGTGATTTTTATTGTTTGTTCTCTTGGTTTGTATCCCGGGCTGAGACTCAAACTGGTCAGTCATGATCAGTGCTGAACCCCAGTTAAATTTAAATAAATAAACCAAATAAATAAAAATATATAGCTGTCCTTATTTTTTCCCTGCACTTTCCACACAATCTACAGTCAGAGGAGTACAAAAAGGCTACAGGTGGGAAGAAAGAGGCAGAAAGTATTGTTGTGTAAGAACTTACCATAACCTTAGATGGCTGGCCTTCTCTTCTATATGCTGTTGTATTCATTACATCAGGGGGTTTGTCTCAAGTGAACTCTTGCATGTCCGGATGTTATACAAAAGTTAAATGTGTGACGTCCTGTGCCTCTCTCGGATTTCGAGTATAAAGCAGACATCAGCATGCACCTCTTCAGAACTGAATGCCTTCAGAATCAGCGACTACGGAGTGGTTACTTCAGGAAATTGGAATCAGGCAAGTTTGAGGGGGAAGGCTGAGTAGGAAACTATACCGCAGCATATAGAAGAGAAGAACATCTAAGGTTATGGTAAGTTCTTACACAATAACACTATGTCCTTCTATTCATATGCTGCTGTATTCATTACATCAGGGAGAGTGCTAAAGCTCCTGTCCTAATGAAGGGGTGGCGGACCAGAAGCACCTTCCACAAACCCATGGAGGATGGCTCTGGCAAACCCTGCCCTGGCTTTAGTGACCATATCTAGTTTGTAGTGTCTGGTGAAAGTGTAAACTGATGACCAAATAGCTACCTCTTGGATAGTAGCTGTATCCAATCCTTTAAGGAAAGCCCCTGAGGAGGACACTGCCCTGCTTGAGTGTGCCGCAACTGGGGCTGGGAGTGACTTACCATGGTTGGTGTAACAAAAAGAAATGTTTTCTGATATCCAAGAGGATATAGTTTGCTTGGAAACAGGTTGAGACAGGGCTCTAGGGTAATAGGAAATGAAGAGCCTGTCAGGTTTTCAGAAGGATTTGCTTTTGGCCAAATAAAACCTGACCTGTCTGTGCACATCTAGGGAGTGCAGTATCCCCTCTGCTCGGTTCTGCAGAGAGGGGAAAAAAGTTGGTAGTCTGATTTAGGGACAGGTCATTTACCACTTTGGGCATGAACGTGGGGTTAGTACACAAACATACCCTGTCCTTGTGGAAGACAGTGAAGGGGGATAAGCCATAAGGGCCTGGAATTCAGAAACCCTGCTGGCAGAGGTTATGGCCACCAAAACTAAGTGCAGTATTGGAGGGAGCAGTCTTTGGTTGGTTCAAATGGTGGTAATGTCAATGTTTCTAGGAAAAAATTAAGGTCCCAAGGAGGTGGAATGGGCTTCCTTGGTGGCCTGAGGTGCAGCGCCCTTCTCAGGAAGAGTTTGACCTCTAATCTAGATGCTAAAGGAAGTACCAGGGGTATGCAAGCTAAGATGGTAGATAGGTGGATTTTAATAGAGGAATATGATAGTCCAGATTTTATAAGGTCACAAAGGTAGGACAAGACCACTCGGGGCTATGCCATCAGTGATTGTAGGCTGTTTTTCTGACACTGTAAGGCAAGTCTCTTCCACTTTGAGAGATAAGATTTTCTAGTATTCAGTTTTCTGGCCTCCTATAAAACCTGGATCACGTCCTCTGTATATAGGTGTCTGAAGGGAATCAACACCCTATTACCCACAATGTAAGGTGCAGTGTGAGCAGTTGACGGTGTATGAGTGTTCCCTTGTTGTGTGTAAGCAGGTCCATTCTCTGGGGTAAATTATGGTTATTGCCCTTGGCTAGGTGATACAGTAGGGGGAGCCAATGCTGCCTTGGCCACTAGGGAGTCACCAGCAAGATTTGAGGCTGTTCCTTCTGAATTTTCAGAAGGCCTCTTTGAATGAGAGGGAAGGGGGGCATGCATATGCATACATCCCCTTCCAAGAAATTGATAGAACGTCCACCTTCCAAGCCTCTGGATGAGGTGCCCTGGAGAAGAAGGTCAGGAGCCGTCTGTTCATGAGGGAGGAGAAGAGATCCACATTCAGAATACCCCAACGATGGACTTGGTCCAGAAACACTTCCCTGTTCAGCATCCGTTCATGAGACAGGGTCATGGTCCTGCTCAAGGAATCTGCCATCACATTGTCTGTGGAGGGGATATATACTTCTTTGCAGAAGGAGTAATTTCTCCAGTGCTATTTCCCAAGCCTGCAGTGCTAGTCTGCACAAGAGGTAGGACCTTGCCCCCCGTTTTCTGATGTACCACAGCACAGTAGTGTTGTCTTTGTACCACCTCAGGGTGCCTGGGAGAAGCTGACCCTTGAAAATATCCAAAGTTAGTATCAAGGCTCTCATTTCCTTGATACTGATGTGGTCCTTTTATTGACTGGGAGTCCATGCATTCTTCACTCTCCAGTGTCTTAGGATTGCCCCCCAGCCTGTGTCTGAAGCATCTGTGAACAGGTCTTGGTTTGGGGGTGTGGGCTGTAGGGACAGGCCCAGATGTGACTGAATCTGAGAGATCCACCACTTCAGTTTCTTGGATAGGCAAGGAAGCATGTGGGATCGTGAACTCCAGAAGATGTAGGTGTTGTTTCCAGACATTTCTCAGATATCACAGAAACTTCCTCATATGTAGCCTTGCTAGAGGGACCATGGGGATAGTGGAGGCCATGAATCCTAAGATCCTAAGGAATTCTCTGATTGAGATGGTTTTGAGGGGAAGGATTCCCTGGAAGAAAGATGTGATGGTCATGATCTTTTCTGGTGGCAGGCAAGCCATCATTTCCCTTGTCAGAATCTGACATCCTAGAAACACCTGATCCTGACAGGGTGTGAGGAAGGATTTTTTGTGATTTATGGTAAATCCCAGGCCTGTAAGGAGGGAGATGGTGAATTGCAGGTGTTGCAAGGCCATGGAGCTTGAAGTAGCCTGGATAAGGATGTTGCCTAGATAAGGAAAAAGCTGTATTCCCTTCGTCCTGGCGAAGGCCATGACTGGGGCCAGACATTTTGTAAATATCCTTGGGGCCATAGAAAGACCAAAGGGTAAGGCACAAACCTGATAGTATGCAGAATCCGCTGAGAAGCGGAGGTACTTTTTGAATAGTGGATGGACAGGAATGCACGGGTAGGCATCCTTCATGTCCAAGGACACTAGGAATGCCTCAGGCAAAATGAGTAGAAGAAGGGTAGGGAGAGAGCATCCAGAAGGAGGGGACTTGGAGGAAGGTGCAGAGGTGGGACAGGTCCAGGATGGGCCTCCATGGACCTTCCTTCCTGGGGACCAGGAAAATTCTTGAGTAAAATTCCTACCCCCTTGGAGAGGGCAGGACCTCTTGAATGGTTCCTTGAGCCAGAAGTTTTTGCAGGATTGGTGGGAAAAGTGTGATTTGGTCTCTGGGCAGGGGAGGGATGCCTTTGGGATGGGGTCTGGTCTCCCAGGACATGAAGTATCCCTGTTTTATGATAGCTAGGACCCAGGAGTCCTGGTAACTTGCTTCCAAGCGGGAAGGGAAGAGGCCCATGGAAAGAGGGGTGTCTGGGAGGGGGGCCTGGTAGTCACAGACTACCAGGCTTTCCCTGAAAGGACTGTTTAGAAAGTGGAGTAGAGGAGAGAGGCCTGGAAGTGTGGTGCTTCCTGTGATCCTTTCTAGGTTTAGTTTGCATCTTCTTAGCTGAGGACCTAACAAAAGAAGTTTTAGTTGGGTAGTTTCTCTGAAAGTGTGGAACTGGGGAGACAAAGCTATGTCTCAGTTCCTGCAGTTCCTTGCCTTTGGTCTGGAAGGTCTTAAAGAGTTCAGCAGCAGCTGACCCAAACAGGTTTTTGTTACACAGGGGCACATCTAGGAGCTTGGCTTTTATGTCATCAGGGGGAGGTTGCAGTCTTAACCAGGAGTACCTCCTGATGACAGATTCAGAGGCAGCAGCCTTTGCAAATGCTTCTACAGCATTGTAGCTGCACTTGATGGAGTGTTCGGTCACTTGTGTGCAGGAGTTCAGGAGAGAGGAAATCTTGGCTTTAGCAGAAGAGTCAGGAGGCTCTCCCAGTTGCTTGACTATGTCTTCCAAGAAAGCCAAGCAATACTTGGCCATATGCGTCGGGTAGTTGATTGCTCTTACTGCTAGGGTGGCAGAGGTATAAGCTTTCTTTCCTAGACGTTCCATCATTCTGCTCTCTTTATCAGAGGGCAGTAGAGAGTAGGATAGGATTAACTGAGGTTTTGTCAGTGGTCACAGAAATAACTGCAGGGTCTACAGAAGGGACTTTATACAGGAAGGTTGCCTGTACTTCATATCCCCCCTTTAATATAACCACACCCAGACCACCTCTTGAATCCGTGCTACTGGGGGGATGGGATAAAAGCTTTATACCAGTGAGTCCTGATACAGGATAGTGTAATGAAGTTGCCTCTGAGTAATATCAAGCTACAGCCTAAATCACAAAAACTATTACTAGCAAAACAGGAAGTTAATCATTCAAAATATAAACCTCCAGAAAACCCAAATCCTCTGTTTATTGAATATTTTGGCCACATTGAGGTTTCTGAAGCCTACTTGCTGGATATAATAGGGAAAAATACCTAAAATGACTCAATGACTTGAGGAAATGCTGTAAAAAAAAAAAAAAAAGTTAACAGAAGTCAGGAAGAGAAATCCAGAAACATTCTTAGCAGTAGGGAAACATATACACACACACATTTTATATATATATATATATATATATATATTTTTTTTTTTATGCAATGTGTTCATTAGTACTGGGCCACAAACATCAAAGTCCACTAATAATGACTATCACTGTTTTTTGTCACTTGTGTCATACGACTCTTTAAGTTGTGTTGTGACTTTTAAGGAACTGGATGTGGACGTTTACTCAAAATATGCTGCAGACCAGTAGCAACAATGTTTTGTCATTCTCACATCACCTGCCCTTTCTGCACAGCTGTGCGACCATGGAGTTACAATATATTTTAGTAAGAAACCACTGAGGTGCAGGGAAATGTGTCCCACTCCCAAAAAATGCATACTTTGTTTTGTGTGGACACTAAACTGCATCGACCATTCCTTTTCCATCTTGCACCCAAACTCTGGCAATCCATCCCCTTTCACCTTAAAGAAGTCTCCTCTTTCCCCACCTTCAGAGCTCAACTCAAAAGACGCCGTCATCAAAAATCTGACTGCAAGTGCTTTTCCAGTGGACACATGACATTAACTCCCTTCTCACCTGCATCACATCTACTTTGATCCTCTCTGTTTTCAGTTGCTGCCTCCCTCTCATATTTCCCACTAAAACCAATTCTCATTTGTTTTTCTACCCTGCTAATATTATTTACATATTGTATCAATCGTCTGTGGGATTATCTCCTTTTTGTGATTACTCCGTGTTTGTGAATTTCTTCTATTTGCTTTTTTTGTGAATCTCTTCACCTGGGCTGTGCCTGCAAATGGTCTATAATGATCAGTGTACTACCCCAGTAAAGAAATTAAAATAAATTAACAAATAAAAATGCATTTTTGATATTGTTGCCCTATATGATCACTCAGAGACATCTTATGAACCTACCAATTAACTATATATTATTTATTTATCTACTTACATTTGTTAACCGAGACTGCGGTGGTGGTGCTGCAGTAGCGTTGTCGCCTCACAGTATGACGTTCTCCTGTTCGATTCTCAGCTAAAGTGTCTTCTGTGCGGAGACATGCGTGAATGGGCGTACCTTCGTTGAAGGTTGTGCGCCAGAGCTGGCAACTCGGTACGTAAAAATCTACTGCCAATCATTAACGGACCGGAGTTCCGCTGTGGCGACCCCTAACCGGGAAAATCCGAAAGATACAACAACTTACATTTGTTAACCGGGTAGTATCCGACTGGGCAAGTAGCCCGATCTCAGCGGAGACCCAGGGAGAAACTCTCCAGAACAGTACAATGCAATTAATATTTATAAGTTTAAAGTACATAAGACAGGAAAAAGTAACCACAAAACTCAAATACTGGCAGTAATAAAAGATGTAGGATGTAGTTACATAAGGGAATAATAGTCATTAAGACACATATTAATGACAATATAGCGGAGTACAAGCTTTTTGCAGAGAAAGAGATTTGTCCATCTGAAAAAAAGGATTTGTAAGCACTAGTTGCCTTAGTGTGCATAAAACTGGTAAGAAAAAGAGAGACAGGAAATAACAGAAGAGAGACAAAAACTAGTCAGGAGCATTAATGGGGCAGAGACATTTGTTGCTGAGATAAACTCTTAGGCTTATTTTAAATTAAGAAATGTTGGGTTGCTTTGTATGTGCTGAAGAAGAGCATTCCAGTATTTAGCTATTTTATGGGAATAAAGGGAGTCGCCATGACAGTTGTAAGACTGGGTAACTTTTAGCATTAGTCTATCAGAAGAACTAAGAGATCTGCAGTTAGAGTTTGGTTGAACCAAACTTGACAGTGCAGGGCAATTGCTAGGATTATGTATTACTTTGTGGGCAAAAATAAGTCGGTTTAGTTTTAACAAGTTTGGAAGTCCCAGCCAGTTAAGATGCTGAAGAACAGAACAATGATGGGTTTTATGGGGTTGATTGACAGCAAACTTAGCTATCTTGTTATAGCAGGACTCTAGGTGATTAATGTAAGTCTTCCGTAGATTGGTGAGGATTTGGAAGCAGTAGAGTAGGGTGGAAAGTGATATCCGCGGTGGTGCAGCGGTAGCATTGTTACCTCACAGCAAGAGGTTCTCCTGTTCGATTCACAGCTGGAGTGCCTTCTGTGTGGAGTCCGCATGTCCTCCCCGCGGTCATGTGGCCTCCGAAAGACATGCGTGAATGGGCGTGCTTTCGCTGAAGGTTGGGCGTCGGGCTGGCAACTCGGCACCATAAAAATCTACTGCCAATCATTAGCAGACCGGAGTTCCGCTGAGGTGACTCCTAACCAGAAAAAGCCGAAAGGACAAACAAGAGTAGGGCGGAAAGTAAGTGAGATCTACCTATGGCTAGTCTGGCTTGGTTTATGAGGTATGGTTTGGCCCTATATAGAGCACCAAGTTTTGTGTGAACTTTCTTAATACTGTAATGTGTTTATCAGATTTTAGTCTGTCATCAAGTGACTCCTAGGAGCTTAGTCCCATTTGTAGGTTCAATTTTAGTGCCATTAGAGGAAAGAATATAGAGAGGTAGAGAGCTGTGCTTGAATGAATAGTTAGCAAAAACATTAATTTCGTTTTGTTTGGATTTAATATGAGTGGATGATTGGAGAGATAATTTTCAATATCTAGGAAAGCCTTTGGCATTTTTTGTTGTAGTTCTTGCATGGAAAAGGCTGAGCAGATAACAGTGGAGTTGTCTGCATATTGGATGACGGTGGCAAGCTGTGTGGCAGAATGTAGGTTGTTGGTAAATAAGACAAAAAGGAGGGGACCAAGTATGGAACATTGGGGTACCCCACTGGTAACTGGTAGAAGAGGGGGGAGAGTTTGTTCTCCCATTTTGTAGATTGTTTACGGTTAGACAAATAACTGTATAACCATGTTAGGGCTGATGAACTTAGATTATAAGTTGCAAGTTTGTTGAGTAGTAGTTGATGGGATATGGTGTCGAAGGCTTTTGACATGTCCAAGAAAATTGCAGAGACTAGCTGGCCTTCATTTCTGAGTTGATGAACAGTCTCAGCGAAGGATATTAGAGGTGTGTTAGTACTATGTTTAGGTCTGAAACCATGCTGAGAAATGGACTGCAGATTTTTAGTGGTTTGGTGGAACATGAGTTGTTGGTGTATACATTTTTCTAGGATTTTTGCTATGGGAGAGAGGATGGCAATGCATCCGTAGTTTGAAATATCTCTAGAGAGGCCGCCCTTGTGGAGGGGTGAGATGTGAGAAATCTTCCAGAGGTGAGGAACATACAGTTCTGAGATACAGCAATTGATTAGCATGGATTTGGAGAAGGCAATGGAAGGAGTGGCTACTTTTAGAAATTCATTGGGTAGATAGTCAGCAGCAAGACAGCAGGGTTTTAGTTTGCTTAGAGTTTTTTTATGTAAGAGGTTTGAATAGGTTTCAAGGAGAAGGTCTGTGTTCTCAGTGGTAAGGATGGAGACTGACAGGGGTAGGTGTTGTTTGCTGGTAAGAATGGGGACTGAAAGTGGTAGGTGTTGTTTGCTGGTAAGGATGGGGACTGAGAGGGGTAGGTGTTGTTTGCTGGTAAGGATAGGGACTAAGAGGGGTAGGTGTTGTTTGCTGGTAAGGATGGGGACTGAGAGGGGTAGGTGTGGTTTGCTGGTAAGGATGGGGACTGAGAGGGGTAGGTTTTGTTTGTTAGTAAGGATGGGGAATGAGAGAGGTAGGTGTTGTTTGCTGGTAAGGATGGCGACTGACAGGGGTAGGGTGTTGTTTGCTGGTAAGGATGGGGACTGACAGGGGTAGGTATTGTTTGCTGGTAAGGATGGGAACTGACAGGGCTAGGTATTGTTTGCTGTCTAGGAGTGAGGTGACTGAGTTGAACTGTGAGGCTAAAGGTTCACAGGAATTAGATGTGGAACAAGAAGGGCTGAAAGTTTTCCCAGGGTTGAGGAGGTGGCTGATGTTTTAACAAAACATATGGGGATTGTGTAAGTTCTTCTGTTGGCAGTTTGAAAAGTTAGTTTTTGATCATTAATGACTTGTTTCTTAGTTGATGATATAGGGATACGTTGTTTTTATCTTTGGTGGTGTGATATAGTGACCCTTGGTGGTGTGATACAGTGACCAGGCTCTGTCCCTTTGTTTAATTAGACTTTTGGCACCATTAGATAGCCATGGGAGTTGTCTGGATTTGTGGCGTATTCTCCTGGTGGGGGCAAGCTTATTTAAGATGTGTAGGAATTTGGTGTTGAAATATTCAACTGCAAGGTCTAGTTGTAGGTTTTTTAGTGGGTACCAGTCACAATGTTGAAGTAACAGATTAAATATGTCAGGGAGAAGTTCTTTTTATTGTGAGTGCACTTGTAAGGAATGCATGCCCGTTTATAATTTTTTTTTCTTCTGACTAGAAATGTGGGGGCACGGTCCCTCAGTGACTGGTAAGCCAAAATGGTACCCCACGTGTGCTTGTTGCTTAATATCCAGTCAAGTAAAGATTGTTTTTGGACTGTTTGACTGTACATGTGGGATAATTAATAGTTTGTGTGAAATTGTATAGATTAATAAAATTGGTAGGGTAGTTAGAGGAGCAGGATAGCCAGTCCAGATTGAAGTCTCCTAGAACGATAGTTTCCTGGTTGAAGGAGGAAGCATACCAAGAGAGAAGGGATTCAATGAAGGGTAAGTTGTTACCAGGCGGCAGGTAGAGGAGAGGTATGTGTGAGTGTTGGGGAGCAATAGTGATTAACGTAAGAATAGTGGCTACGAGTGGCATTACAGGCTAGGTAGAGAAAATATGAAAGTATTGTGTAGATACGCAATGGGTGATAGAGCAACACAGTGGTGGTGGATACTACTACTACAACACAGTGGTGGTGGATACTACTACTACAACACAGTGGCGGTGGATACTACTACTACAACACAGTGGTGGTGGATACTACTACTACTACAACACAGTGGTGGTGGATACTACTACTACAACACAGTGGCGGTGGATACTACTACTACAACACAGTGGCGGTGGATACTACTACTACAACACAGTGGCGGTGGATACTACTACTACAACACAGTGGTGGTGGATACTACTACTACAACACAGTGGTGGTGGATACTACTACTACTACAACACAGTGGTGGTGGATACTACTACTACAACACAGTGGCGGTGGATACTACTACTACAACACAGTGGCGGTGGATACTACTACTACAACACAGTGGCGGTGGATACTACTACTACAACACAGTGGTGGTGGATACTACTACTACAACACAGTGGCGGTGGATACTACTACTACAACACAGTGGCGGTGGATACTACTACTACAACACAGTGGCGGTGGATACTACTACTACAACACAGTGGTGGTGGATACTACTACTACTACAACACAGTGGTGGTGGATACTACTACTACAACACAGTGGTGGTGGATACTACTACTACAACACAGTGGCGGTGGATACTACTACTACAACACAGTGGTGGTGGATACTACTACTACTACAACACAGTGGCGGTGGATACTACTACTACAACACAGTGGCGGTGGATACTACTACTACAACACAGTGGCGGTGGATACTACTAATACAACACAGTGGCGGTGGATACTACTACTACAACACAGTGGCGGTGGATACTACTACTACAACACAGTGGCGGTGGATACTACTACTACAACACAGTGGCGGTGGATACTACTACTACAACACAGTGGTGGTGGATACTACTACTACTACAACACAGTGGCGGTGGATACTACTACTACAACACAGTGGTGGTGGGTACTACTGGATACTACTACTACAACACAGTGGCGGTGGATACTACTACTACAACACAGTGGCGGTGGATACTACTACTACAACACAGTGGCGGTGGATACTACTACTACAACACAGTGGCGGTGGATACTACTACTACAACACAGTGGCGGTGGATACTACTACTACAACACAGTGGCGGTGGATACTACTACTACAACACAGTGGCGGTGGATACTACTACTACAACACAGTGGTGGTGGATACTACTACTACTACAACACAGTGGTGGTGGATACTACTACTACAACACAGTGGCGGTGGATACTACTACTACAACACAGTGGTGGTGGATACTACTACTACAACACAGTGGTGGTGGATACTACTACTACAACACAGTGGTGGTGGATACTACTACTACAACACAGTGGTGGTGGATACTACTACTACAACACAGTGGCGGTGGATACTACTACTACAACACAGTGGTGGTGGATACTACTACTACAACACAGTGGTGGTGGATACTACTACTACAACACAGTGGTGGTGGATACTACTACTACAACACAGTGGTGGTGGATACTACTACTACAACACAGTGGTGGTGGATACTACTACTACAACACAGTACTACAACACAGTGGTGGTGGATACTACTACTACAACACAGTGGTGGTGGATACTACTACTACAACACAGTGGTGGTGGATACTACTACTACAACACAGTGGTGGTGGATACTACTACTACAACACAGTGGTGGTGGATACTACTACTACAACACAGTGGTGGTGGATACTACTACTACTACAACACAGTGGTGGTGGATACTACTACTACAACACAGTGGTGGTGGATACTACTACTACAACACAGTGGCGGTGGATACTACTACTACAACACAGTGGTGGTGGATACTACTACTACAACACAGTGGTGGTGGATACTACTACTACTACAACACAGTGGTGGTGGATACTACTACTACAACACAGTGGTGGTGGATACTACTACTACAACACAGTGGTGGTGGATACTACTACTACTACAACACAGTGGTGGTGGATACTACTACTACAACACAGTGGTGGTGGATACTACTACTACTACAACACAGTGGTGGTGGATACTACTACTACAACACAGTGGTGGTGGATACTACTACTATGAAAAATTCAATATTAGCCCACAGCCATTTACTTAGCACTTAGACATGATGCTGCCAGCTTCTTTCTATGTTAGGCTGATTTATTCAGATGGTTAGAGCATCAGCTCCAGGATCTGGGCTATTTTTCTATGCAAGTGTTGCCTTCTTATACATCAACCTTGTTATCCTTTTTCTGGTTTAATTTCTCCAAGTCTTTTGGGTTTTAAGTACCATGATGGAAATGAACCCCATTCTCAAGTCAAAGTAAGATTAAAGTTCATGAAATTAGTACTGTTTCAATCTTTGATGTTAGCCAAAGCAGCTCTTTATAGCACCCGCAATGTCCCAAGAAATGACTCCTACTGTAATTCATATGGCGTTACATGCATCAGTAACATATCAAAATAAGGCTGTAAAATCTTTTTTTTGTAAGACCCACTACTCCTACTAGAACTGTCTGGGTATCCTTCTTCCACGCTGCCCTCATTTTTGCTTGCAAATTCTAATATTTTATGACATTGTGTTTCTCTGCATGTAAGACACTGTAATTACTGGGTTTAACAACTTCAGTGAATGATGTGTCTGTATCATGTGATGTACTTTGCATTTTAAAAAAAGGTGTAAGAGAACAATACCTCAGTCTGAAGAAGTCTCTGATCTACAGTAGAGAGATGAAAGCGCTAACTTGAGTTTCTTTTTAAATGAAGCAGTGTTTCTTACTTCATCAGCTTTTATTTTTGTGATTTTACAAGTTGAGTTCATTTACTGCTTTTTGAGAGTTAAATATTACACCATATCAGATCTTTCATTCTTTTCCGTGTTTCTTTTTTATACCTTTCAAAAATCTCTAGGTTTTGTTCTTTATATTTCTGGCCTTCCTCAGTTACTTCTTTTTCAAAATGGCCCAAAGTTTCTTTGTCTAAGGAAGAGCAAGAAATGCCAAGTAGACCGTGACTAAACATCAGGACTGAACTCACTCAGATGCTGAAGCCTTTAACCTGAAATCAGGTTCACAAATAAATCTAACAACTGGGTCATTTCATTTCTAGTATTTTTATCTCAGAATTAATATACCAAACACTAAAAATATTCACACATAAGTGTCTGCACTTATGACTGTCAAACACAGGTGTTGAGAACTTGTATGTAGCTCCCACAATTAAACAAAAACTCATCATGTTGGCCTTTACAAATGGAGATACATATTCGGTAAAACACATTACCACACTGTTTGGAGTGGATAATCTTCTTAACAGATGTCAAAGTGTTGCAGTATGGTTTTCAATACTGTTGTGAAAAATTAAAGCACAGAAACTAGGTTAAATCTGTAAGAAGTTTTTTTTGTGGCAAACTGGTTTGTTAAGGATTACTATTTTTAACAAAATGTCTTTTAAAACTCTTGCTGAAGGCAAAAATGCTACAAAAACTCTCTGCCACCATCCTGTATTAATTAGGGTGTCGTAGAAGAAAATACTTACATAAGTGAGTGTAAAAGTGTTAATCAGTTAATTGGTATTTAGCAATACATAACTCAGTTAGGTAATCCCAACCTGTTAAAGTGACAGCAATGCAAAAACTAACTACAATTATTTTTAAACTGCTAATTTAACAGACTGACAATTCTGTAACGGATTCACAACTGTTTACAAATTAACAATTAACTAATTAGCTTTCTTACAATCAATGATGTATGCCCTGTTATCACGTGATGATTAAGGCAAGTCAACAGAAGGGAAGTTCTGATAGCTCTTCCATGGCTGGTGGGAATTCTAAAAGGTACGTTTTAAAATGATTATTAATTAATTTTAAAACCTGAGTTTTCAACAAAAGACTGTTTGTATATGGGAAAATGCATGATAATAATATTTTATGAAAACCCAAAGCTAGAAAAAATACTATTTATACTTGATCTTTAACCAGAATAACACAAGTCAGTTTCAAATGAGTAACATCACTCCAGTAGTTAAGAATAATTAGCAATAAAGCACTGCAGAAACCGGGAATAATTAATAAAAAGAGTACTGTAAAGGCCTCACAGGTAGACCAACTAAACATAATCAAAGTTAATCTAATAAAGACACCCAAAGTAAAGTTTTGAAATATTAAACAGCTGCTGAAATAATCAACAGTACGACATACTAATGTATCACTCAAAACGCCCTCCAAACATTCCTTTATATAAAAATGTAACAATTTCTAATCAGACTCCTCCACACTATGTAGCTCACAGAATCACCCTAAAAAATTAAAATTATATCATGGGTGTCACATTCTTATATCTGAAAGACAGGCAACGTATTTATGCATTTAAAATAAGTTAAACAATTAAACTCAGAGGAATACCCCTCAAATTTTCCTTGGACCCCAGCAGTCCTAGCCCATTTCCCACCTACTTGCTTTTATTACTGTTGCAGTGCCTACCTGGCGAACAATCCTCCTCTGAGGGCAGGGGAGTGTTGGTCCACGTGTAAAAATTGGAATCAATTCTAAACATCGAAGTAGACAAATTTGAATGGTTAATGATCGATCCTAATAGACTGAAAGCCACCACAGTGAAAAACAAAACCCTCCTGCACCCCAGCGTGAGCACCTCCTGCTAATTACATATACCAACTCTGAGAATGGTCTACAGTGAGGAAAAGATAAATTCCTCAATCACCACCTTAAACAGATTTAACACTAGAACGATTAAATGAGTTTCGATCACTTCTGCCTGTGTTAAACACGTTTGATGTTATGAACGTTTGATTATATTGAGTGTTTTCATAAGAATCATGCCCTTGAGAGTTCTTTGGTTACTGCACCCTGTTTAAGAGTGACAAGCAATTGCATCACAGAAGCATGTCTATTTGCACATGTAGTGCTGATAATATTCACACTGTAGTCAGAATTGTAGAAGTAGCACTGTGACAACCCATGCCTCTAGTCACTACCAAGAAGAGGTGTCAGTATATCAAATACTGCCCTGCCAAGGATACAAAACAAGTCTCTACCACCTTCCCAATGACAGATGAGAAGGCTTCCAAAGGAACATGGTTTAATAGAAAGATTTAAGCATCACTAATTCAATTTTTGTTTTCTTTTTAAAGCAGAAACAAATTCAGCTGGAACAGAAAAAGGAGCAGACACATAACAAGTACAGACTGCATAAATAAAACAGGCAGATTTAATTAAATAAATGCTCCACATTTTTCCTTCCTTCCATGTTCCTAATGTATCTTTTAAAAATTAATATATTACATGTCGCTCTTAATATGATCTCTGACAAAAGAATGTGTTCACAATTCTCAATGAGAAGTGGCCCATAATTCTGCAAACACTGACTACTCCTTAAATGTTGATAAAGATGCAAACTTCTGCTTGCACTCCTCTGAAAGAAAATTTACAGACAATAACACCAGGGATAACAAAACAGGCAGAAAGTCACACAAATGCACTACTATGAACTATGCAACCCTGAGCAAGTCACTTATCCAGTCTGTTCAGGGGTTACTCCTTAAAAGACACATTAATTTGTGCTTAGCAGCTTACTCAAGTTAATAAAAACAAAAAGAAAAAATGAAAAAGACAATTCTTTATATGATCACACATTTCACATACACACACATCAATACCTATCTTATATACATCTATATGCGTGTGTATGACTAATTATATATATTCATACACATATAAAAAAGTGTGTCTATATATATATATATATATATATATATATATATATATATATATATATAGAGAGAGAGAGAGAGAGACAAACGGGCACAGACATATATAAAACACTCAGACAACAGCATAAGTGAACCCATTTATACTTAAGACACAACGCATACAAAAGCAAATATCAGCGTACTTACTTTCAGAAAAACAAAACATATTTATTAAATACAAAAACTTATAATTATAACTTCATGTTGTCATAAAAACATTTGTCAAAACTGTACTGTTAAATATGCACACTTGCATATAACAAATAAAGACATGCTAAACATTTGCATTTAAACCTGGTCACCTAGATGCATTATGCTTACATTAGTGTAAACCTTCCACTTAAGTGACTCAATAATTGCCAGCTCCATTCAACATGTAAACATTTAATAATAAAAACAAAACTTAAAGCATTTAGTGCTCTAAACAATGTCTGACAACAGCATTCTTACTAAACAAATATGCTTATGAATATGAGAGTTTAGTCTTCTCAATATAAAAACAGAAATCCCTCTTGTGCAAGAGGAGTGTAACTAATAAGATTAGCTGCACGGGCTGCAAATGGTAATGTGCTGTTTCCTATTAACTTAGCCACATATCTGTGTATATCTTGGCTTGCACTGTAAGTTTGCACTCAGACAAGTTAAACATTTGTGTGTGTCGCAGAAATCAATCCTTCTGTGCCATTCCGGCAAAACAGTGGATATACTACCACATCTTTACTATTACCAGCCTGTCTTTAATTAAACATTGGTTTATGCTGTATATTGCAGAATGACTTCCTAAAAACAAAATGTGAAGTTTCTCCACAACCTGATGAATATTAGTGTCTGGTATGGATGTCATGGGATAGAAAACCAGTGCAACTTACGTAATATACTGACACAAATATTATCAATATCTTCATGTAGATACAGCTTACTAATTTGATTCCATCTGTAGCATATATTAAACACAAGCATGCTTACTGGAAAATGTCAACTCTGTAGACACATTCTTTGAAATCATTCAAATGTGCCCACTGTTTGTATTAAGTTATTTGGTCATGGAGTACTTCTTCAAAAACTGTCAGCCTGTGGTCAATAAGACACAGCAATCTTTTTCTAAGAGCACTGGCGCATTCCCAAGGAGCAGTAACATCAGAGTTGATTACATTGGCAAAGTGAGGTGAATGGGATGCAGACCCCTGCACTGAGGGAAGTGTGAGAGGTTTGCTCATCACTAGAAAACATTTAGAAAATGATGTTTCTTTAAAACTGTCAACAGTGGGCTGGTCCTGGCTACATGGTCTGCATAAAAGTTATGTAATCTTTATCCAGTGTATACATCTAATATCAACTACTGCATATCTAGAATGATACATTTATTACATCCCATCAAATCTATTGTTGACTGTTCAAACTCTCCGAACTAAAATAAAAAAAAATGCGAGCACTACCCTCCTAAACATTATGCATTCTAAGGAATGATGTACTCTACTGTTTATTAAATTGAACATCCCTACCAAGGCACAGTTACTAAGTTTGTACCAGTGATTGTGCTACAGACTGCTGTGTTATAGATTGCTCCCCAACCATCATCATCAACCCAAAACACACACTTCTGATTTGCCACTTTTGTACAGTATTTGCATAACAGGAGTGTCGTGATTCATATCTGAGCACCTGCAGCGGCTACAGTCTTAGACGCCCACCTGTTCTCTTGGTCCTGGAGAAGAGATGACCAAAACAGTACTGTGTCCCAGCTAAATCCCGTTTTGTTGTACAACACAGCGTTCAGCAATTTTCTCCAAACATCGGCTTCCTAAGTCCCAATGTGGGCAAAGACTCGCTCTCTGGTTCCACTACGTGGCAATCACAGATTCACAAATCTCTTGCGAAAAAAAACCGGTTTCCTGATTCAAACAACTGGCAGTCAGATGCTACTGCTGTCACTCTGCCACCTCAGTTCACGAACCCGGAAGTGAGTATCCCATCGCACACGGGAGGGGAGCTGTAGCACCGCACTGCTACTGCCCCTCTTCTGCCCCCTGGCGGACAGGAGTAAAAGTCACAAATAGTCGACAACTACCTGTTATTGGTGTTTAGGCGCCTTGCTACTTTCAGGATTACAGTCTTTACCTGCATTAAAACATTTTAGTACTTGTTCGTCTTTGTTTATGTTTTTGAATTTATTACTATTTTTATTAAGCTTGAACATCTGAGTTCAGTATGTATCTCGCAATTTCAGGAAAGGTGAAATCAGTCTGTGGCATCAATCCTCTTTGGCCCAGCTAATTCAGTGTATTTATTATTGCAGTCGGTTCCAGAGTAATTTATTTTAGCAGTGTCATTTTTTACAGTGATGTACCGTGTGTGTGTGTAACGGTTTGTTATGTTTATTCATTTAGTTAGTTACCACCTGTCCCTCTTTGAAGAGCAGAGTCCCCTATTTAAGCTGTTGTGCCATACCAAAAAAAAAAAAAAAAAAAAAAGAGAGATTTCAGATTTAAATATTTCCTAAGTTTTCTTTAATAGCTATAGCGGTATAAAATTGTTTTGTATATGAAACGCCTAAATAGTATATGAATGAAACAGCATAAGCAGCTTTAAATATTACAAAAGTAAGCTTTTATTTGGAAAAAAATGAAGTTCAGTCCTTTGTACTGTATCTAAAAAGGTGTCAACCCTATATATTTATTTTTGTGCTACAATTAACCTTGTTGGGAAGGCACATCACATGTACATTGAAGAACATAGCGGAATAACTGCCAAAATATGATTGAAGTAAATGAAAAAGTATAACGCAATATGTTGTGTGGTTAATACCAATGCAAAGATTTGTTTACCATCCATGTCAAGATTGTTAATAAGCAAGCAGACCTTTGTACTAGAATGGATTCAACCAAATATAAAAGTAAATAAAGACAAATACAAAGTAGCAAAAAGAAAAGAAATGTGAGAACTGATGCAAACAGTGGCATTGTGTATAGGCATATCTCTCATCTATCCCTACCTTTTACGGCCTGGCTTCCCTAATTCGGCACAAATGTTTACTCCATGACCATCCCTCCTAAAACTGAGACTTTTTTTTTTTAATTTGAGAATAAGTGGTGGATTACAGACAACAAATACTGATAATTATCAGTAAATGTTGATAATCATTATGGTTGCAGACTTTTTTTTTTACTTCAGAACATCCATAGGTTCATAGGTAGGTACTAGGCTATCGGCCCAAGGGCCTAAGTAAGCCTAACCAATAAGGTTCCCTGGCTTACGCCACCCAAGAAAGTTAATTTCCGGTGCCCCTGTCAAGCAGAGCCACAGAAGTGATCCCCGGGGTGTATTTCCTATTTCCCATCCACTTATCAAGATTTTTCTTGAAGAGAGCTAATGAGGAACTTTGCTTGACATAGATGGGTAGCTTGTTCCAGAGTATAGGAAGTCTCTGGGACAGGAATCTATCCCTCCAGCATGTCCTGTTTATTGTGGTGACAAGGTTTAGGTCCCTAGAGCATGTAGCTTGGAGGGATTGGGATTTCTTTAGGTGTAGCGTGTCCAATTCATGTTAATTGACATTTTCTTTTTCTATCAGCTTTACATTAGTTATACTACTATTTTAAAAAAAATGTCTGTATCAATGGCCTTCTTCCCCAATTTATTTATTTAGTTATTTATTTATTTGACATTTGTTTACTGGGGTGGTCTGACTAGGTGTACAGAACCCGTTTTCAGCAGAGACCCAGGGTGAAAAGCCCCACATACAGTACAATACAAATACAGTATAATCCAATACAAATTACATTAGAAATACTATACAAAAATAAGTTGAAGGAAAATAAACTATGCTGCAAGATATTACAATATATACTACACATCTACACAATTCTATAGAGTTAAAACATTATAGACAATAATAGTCACTCTCACCATATATACAGCCTATAAGTAGATAGTGTCCAAAATAGTGTGTAGGTACTACAGTGTATGACATTGACTGTTATAAACCAAGTAAAGCACCAGAAAGCCGTATCAACCTAGAAAAACTTTTTAATAAATTTCACAGCAAGCAAAGCACACAGTAATGCTGAAAACACTACCAGTTCGTTTTCATCTCCAACTTCATGAGAAAATGCTGACAATCCAAACCTCTCCCCATTTATACCCTTGCACATTAATAAAGTTTAAAATCATGTGACATCAATAAAAACTTTAACTCTTTCTTAAACAAAAATTAAAAACATACATACTGAATAAAAAGTTCCCCTATTTTTTGTATTAAGTTAAACTTTTCCTGTTAAAACATGTGATAAATAAATAAGTAAAATAATAAATATATAAACAATTTATTCAACAGGGTGGTTATGGAATTCATAATTTCGTTGTCCTTAACTTCAGGACAGGGGCTAGGAAGACCATGTCATTCAAACCTGGCCGCTTGGCTTCCAACACCAGTTGCCAGTAAACCTCCTTATATTCCAGAATGGTCTCCCAGGAACCACCCCTTACATCCATCACTATCTCATCTAATACAAAAAAAGTAAAGGAAGCACCTTCACAACTCAACGTGTGTTTGTATAATGCATTTCTATTGCTACCTCTCCTAATGTCATAAAGATGTTCGTAAATTCTTCTCTTTAGACATCTTTCCTTCTTACCTATGTAAAAAGCTTTACATATTTTACAGGTCGCAATGTAAACAAACCCTTTACTCTCACAGTTAAAGTAAGATTTAGATATTATATGTTTATTCCTGTTACTAATAATAATCTCAGAAGTGTCAGCAATGAAGGGACATTGCTGACATGCTCCACACTTGAAGGTTCACACTTTTTTAACAGAATCACCCCCAAGTTTATTTTCCATAAGGTCCTTAATGCATCTACCTTTTTCTGAAAATGAACTTTAATGGATCATCAAATTTTAAGTTCAAATCAGAAAACTTAAGAGAACCTGTCCCATTCCCTTTGGACAATGTCTCTAATAACTTGGGAGTCTCCACTAAAATCCACAATAAAAGCATTCCCATATGTGTCATCTTCCCCATTGCTCATTCCCCCATCTTTTGTGTATATATATATATATATATATATATATATATATATATATATATCAATGGAACATAAAGTTGGTGTAAATCTTTCTTTCCTGTACTGCAACACCTCTTCCTGAATTTAATCTCTGGGTATCCTCTTTCCAGAAGCATATGCTTCAACAAGTCACACTCATCAATAAAGTCCTTGTCATCAAAGGTCATTCAACTACCACGTACATATTGACCAGTCACTATACCTTTCTTCTGAAAGTGGGGATGGGCACTCGAGAAATGCAGAAATTCATTCCAATACGTCTCCTTCCTGTACACTTTTGATTCAAAACCACTATTGCTCTTCCTAATATTAACATCCAAAAAATCAATAATCTTATACGTAAATCTGAAAAAATCAGTACTATTGGGAATATGTTCAAAGAAATCCATAAATTTCTCCTCACTCTCTGTCAAAAATATACAGATGTCATCCAGAAAACGTTTGCATAGTGCCCAACAATCCTTAAACACTGAATTAAACACATATTTCTGCTCCCACCAAGCCATCACTAAATTTGCATAGGAAGGGGCACACATGGCCCCCATGGCCACCCCCTTCAACTGTCGAAACAATTTCCCTTCAAAATAAAGAAAATTATTATTTAATGCCAATTCCATCAAGACAGTAAAAACACAAATCTCCTTTTCAGTAAAATTGTTGTAATTTCTTAAAATCTCTTCATAAAAACTCCAAACCAATCTCATGAGGAATAGAAGTGAAAAGGTCAACCACATCAATAGTGATAAAAATGACATAATTGGTTATCTGTTTATCCCTTACACTTTTTAAAAAATCCCATGAATCCTTCAAAACGTTACACGCACCTATAGACAAATGTTTTAACCTAGAATCCAAATATTTAGCAATAGGTGCAGTAACAGATTGGCTAGCTGCCACTATAGGCCTCAAGGGAGGGTCTTGCACATCTTTGTGGACCTTTGGTATCCCAAAGATAGACGGTACTTTTGTTCCTTATTGTGTAAGAACTTGAAAGTTTCAGTATCAATGCAGCCCTCCAATGCCAAGTCATTAAGCGCTATATAGATCTTTTTATATGCTATATGCACCTCATTAATGGAAGCCTTTATATACTTATTGTCATCTAACAAAATGTCCATCATCTTACTATCATAAGTAATGACATTCATGAGCACCGATAGTGTCCAAAATAGCATGTAGGTACTACAATGTATGACATTAACTGTTATAGTACATGAAAAAATAGAATGTTGGCTTCAGTTAGGAAAATAATAGCCAGAATGTTAGTGATGCAGAAAGATAGTGAAAGAGTTAAGAAGAAGAGAAGCATTACAGTCTAAACAGTAGCTTAAGGATATGGTATAGAAAAGAGAAGGCGTTAGGAGAACCTTAGGATCTTACAGACAATGAGAGAGTGAAATAGAAGAGGAGGATGAGGCATATGTGGAAGAAGATGAGATGAGCATTAAGCAGGCTTCATGCAGGAGCGGAGCCAGGTATTTTTGAGATGATTTTTAAAGAGGCTTTGAAATGGGTTAGGTCAGGCATAAACCTGGTAGCTAGAGGTAGTGAATTCCATAGTATATAGACAGAGTATGAATACAGAGAGTGACCTGGTTTTCGTGTAGGGTTTGAGATAGCTAAGAGATTTTTGTTTTCTGATCGTAAAGATCAATTTGGTGTGACTAGATTGGCTAGTGCAAGGCCGGCAGTAGGCTTGAAAATAAGGTTGTCCAAGGTGGATAGCTGAATAAAGGCAGGTTGGTTGGGGAGTTCAAGCCAGTTTAATTCTGGTAGTAGTTTACAGTGGTGTGTGTGATATTTAGAGTTTGTGGCAAACTTTGTTGTAGCACTGTTCCAACTTGCTTAGGATAGAATATTGCAAGTTAGTTAGGATAGGAGCACCGTAAAGAAGGGAAGGAAGTAAAAATGTTTTTGCAAGGGTAGTTTTGGTTGCTGCAGTAAAGAAATATTTGTTTCTATATAAGAATCTCAGTTTTTCATAATTTTTCTTTACATTTTACTGTATATGGGAGTTGAATGAAAGGTTATTGTCAGTGATAATGCCTAAGTTTGGTTTCCTGCACTATTTCTATGACAGTGTTGTCAGATGCAAGGATGTTGAAATGATCAGTGACAGGGGAGGTGTTTGGGGGTGAAAGAGTACTAGTTTAGTCCTATTTGGATTAAGAAAGTGTTGAGCAGTTCTTAGCCAGGATTCAAATGCAGTAAAGGACTGTTGAGTTTTTGAAAGTAGTTCTGGTAGTGATTGAGCAGTACAGATTATGGTGGAATCATCAGCATATTGAATGAGGGTCCCAGTGTGAGAGGCAGTGTGAAGGTTGTTTGTGAAAATGTTGAAGAGTAGGGGTCCTAGGATGAAGCCTTGAGGGACTTCAGTAGGGTTGTGCAGAAAGGGCAAGAGTTCATTGGACCATTTCACTGCCTGTTTACGATCCTTGAGGTAGCTCTGAAACCATTTTACTGTTTTATCTGAGAAGCCTAAGTTAGACAGTGTGTTCAATAGTAAGGGGTGAGACACTGTGTCAAAGGCCTTGGAGAGATCCAGGAATACTGAGGCTGTATAGCATCCTGCATCTCTGGCCTTGTTCACAGTGTCTGTAAAAGATAATAGCGCTGTAGCTGTGCTGTGGCTAGGTCAGAAGCCATGTTGGGTTTTGGTTAAAAGATTGTTTTGCCATAGGTATTGCATTACCTGCTGATGGATACCTCTCTTGAGAATTGTGGATATGGGTGACAAGATGGATACAGGATGGAAATTGGATGGTTCAAAAGAGTTGCCTCCTTTATGGATGGGGGTAATGTGAGATTGTTTCCATATGATAGGTACTTCTGATTTGGATAAAGACCTATTTATAAGAATACTGATTGGGTAGGCAATTGAGTTGGCAGCCAGTTTGAGGTAGTGTGGTAGAAGATTATCAGCTGAGGTGAAGCAGGATTTTGTTTTCTGTAGCAGTTTCTTAATGGTGTCATTGGGTATGGGCTGAAATGAGAATGGGGTTGTATGACATTTTGTTGAGTTGGGGGGTTATTAATGACAGGGTTAGAAGTAGTTGATGGTCTCGGGTTGGTGTCTGAACAGGTTGAAGGGTGGGGGGGTCCAGCATTAGGGGTGTTAATTAGTAGTTCTGCTATTGATTTTATGAAGTGCTTGTTAACGTTTTTGGCTATTTATGATGGAGGGGTATCAGGTGATAGGATGTGCTCTCTGTTTGTTCCAGGGTTAAGTAGAGAACAAAATAAATGAAGACATACCAAACCAACAGGCTAAAATCCAGGAACTTTAATAGATGTATCCAAAAGAGTGGTAAGCGTTTTGCACGGTGACCACACCGCTTCATCAGACAACATTAACTAAGAAATACAAGTCTTTTATACAAAGTGCAACCAATAAAAAAACCTTAATTATGATGTCAGCAAAAAGTTACAAATTAAAAAAAAAACACATACTGCAGAAAACACATTCATGTATCATGAATAAAAACAGCTATAAAATGTATGCAAACATATTGCACTTATAAAAATATATATGAAAATAAAACATATTATTTATGTCTAAGTCTATGTCCTTTCAAGAAGGGTTTCAGTGAGAAAAAAACATTTAGACCAGGTGGTTTTTCTGCATTCAACAATAAAATCCACTTCTGTTCTATAGTTTCAGTGTGGTTTTTAAAATCACCTTCTCTTAAATTAGTGTCTAAAACTTGCAATACAAAGAACCTAAATGAGTGTGCAGTACCATGGCTCGTAATATGTGCTGCTAAGGCATTACTATCTTTTTTTATTCTTTATGTCTCCCTGATGTTCAAGGACCCTATCCTTAAAGGGTCTATTTGTCTTGCTAACATAAAATGCATGACATAGTTGACAGAAAGAAAAATATACAAGGTTACACGTTTTGCAGTCAGCATAAAAATCAACATTAATTGTGAATCTTAAAACTGGGTGTGTGTATGACAGACAGGTAAAAATAAATTTATAGGCTGAACAACTTCTGCAAGGAAATGTACCATTCCTGTCAGATAATGGGTTCCATTTCTCTAGCATATTGGACTTATAATAAAGATGTTGCTTGAGGGATTTGTTGTTTCTGAAAGAAAAATGTGGAGTACTTCCTATCTTGTCTTTTAACTCAGGTACACTGTTCAGTATCTTCCAGTTATTCTTTATAATGTCACAATATTGACTTATATCACTAGAATATTGTAGAGGCACTCTAAAATATTACTGGTAGAGTCCTGTTGCTGTTCTACTGCATGTGTGCTTGTAGTTGATTTAAAATAATTGCAATCTAAGCTACAAACCTACAATTAAAAGGCCAACTAACTCTCTCCTAGCCTCTCATCTCAATATTAGAAGCATTAATAACAAGGTACACGAATTGCATGCACTTCTGGATGTCCACTCCCTTGAGAATCTCTGTTTATCTGAAACCTGGTTAAAACCTAACACTACAGACAATGAAGTGTTACCACCTGGGTACAACATACACAGGCTGGATCGTGCTTCCAGGAAGGGGGGTGGGGTAGCTGTACTCCATAAATCTGAGTTGAATGTCACCATAGATGTAATGCAACCACCTCAGATTAATAACTCAGAGATTCTTGCCACCAAATTGCAACTTAATAAAAAATAAATGCATTAATATCATCTGTATGTACATTCCCCCAGTTAACAATATATCTACACCTGAAGATATCCTGCGCTGGCTATCATGTCACTACCCCCAAGAAACCCTACTACATGGAGAATTTAACATAGACTGGGGCACCTGTTCCTCAGAATCCCCAACCACCCATATTAACCTGCATGCATTTACACAAATCATATCCACCCCTACCAGGATAGGTAAACCCAACCAAAAAGAAAGCATACTTGACTGGGTACTCATAAATAGCTACCCCCAACTGTACACCTCTGGTAACCTCCCTGATGGCCTAAGCGATCACCTTCTCACATATGTAATTAAGCACAAAGCCATTAATTCCCAACAACCCTTACTCAGAAAGGTTAGAAACAATAAAAACTTTGACTCTGCCAAATTCCAACAAGAACTAAACTCATGTAATTGGTCTATTCTAAAACACCTCCCCTTAGAGGAAGTAGTAGCATACTTTAACAACAAATTCCTTGAGATCCTTGATTTGCATGCACCTGTTTGTTCAAAGAGAACAAAGGCAAAAACTGTGCCATGGCTTTCTAAAGAGTCTAAACTCAAAATTACCCTTAGAAACAAAGCATGGGCTTTATGGCATTTTTCTAAAGACCCCCAAGATCACATTAAATACAGGCAATCCAGAAACGAAACTAAAAAATTCATTTTACAAGACAAAAAACAATACTACTGTAATTTACAGACAGTAAATCAAAATAACCCTCAGAAGTTTTGGGCAGGTTTAAATAATCTACTACATCCTGGACAAACTTCAACCCCAATCCCTGCTGCTACTATTGATAAAACCCCTGAAGATGGTTCTGACAGTTTTAACCAATTCTTTACTGAGACAATTCAAGCCCTAGCTAGCCAACTACCTCCTAGCTCCCCTGGTCCTGAAAGTACCACCCCTAGAAACCTACTCGTGTTCAGCTTCCAACCAGTCGCCACTTCACTTATCTGTACCTTGATCAAAAAATTAAAACCCACTACACTTTCGGCTGATCAACTCCCTGCCGAGTACCTACAAAAATCAGCTGATGCTGTTGCTTACCCCATATCAATACTAATCAATCGAACCATACTAGAAGCTAAAATTCCCACCATCTGGAAAATATCCTATGTAATCCCACTTCACAAAGGAGGCAGCTGTACTGAATTCTCCAATTATAGGCCAATAGCTATACTCTCTCCACTTGCAAAGATTATGGAAAAATGTATTCATAGACAAGTCATGCACCACCTAATCCAGAATTACCTTATGGCAGACCCTCAGCATGGCTTCCGTCCTCATCACAGCACTAATTCAGCCCTCCTAGCCTTTACCAACAACATAAACCATAATCGCAACAATAATTATATATACTCAGCCCTCTTCTTGGATCTTTCCAAGGCATTCGATATGGTTGATCACCAACTTTTAATCCACACTCTGAAAACATTCTGTCTAGATACTAGAGCCCTTCAATGGTTTCAATCCTACCTGAATGGTCGACAGCAGGCTGTCCTCTGGCAGAACAAACTCTCTAATCTCCTACCTAACACCCTTGGAGTACCACAAGGCTCTATACTAGGGCCCTTGCTGTTCTCCATCTTCATTAACAAACTTTATACTGTCATCCCAAAAGTCAGCTGCATCCAATATGCTGATGACTCTACTCTGATTTGCTCGGCCACATCTCCAATAGAGTTATGGTCAGCTACCCAGACCACCTTTAATACAATAGAAAACTGGCTTTCTGAAATTCGTCTGATCCTAAATCCCAAAAAAACTGAAATGCTGTTATTTTCACCAACACATAGGTCTACCACTTTCACCTTTACCATAAATTCAAATGATGGCACAATAATCTCCCCTGACCCCTCTACAAAACTATTAGGTGTCATCCTAGATAATAATCTAAAATTTGACCTACATGTTAACCAAACTATCAAAACCATCAATAAAAACTAGGGTCACTTTACAGAATAAAAGCCTTCCTAACCCCTCCAGCTAAAATTGCCATAGCTCGCTCTCACCTTCTTTCAACCCTTCTGTATGCATCCCCTCTACTCTCGAATTTAAACAAGACTGTCCTTAACAAACTCTCAATTTGCTACAACTACATTGCCAGGTTTGCCACTGGGCTGCCTTTTAGGACACATCATTGCATCAATCTAAATCAGCTTGGGTGGCTTGAACTACCCAGCCTAATCCAGTATAACCAACTGATTATGGCCTATAAAATCCTCTATAATCCGGACAATACTCCTGCACTTAAAAATATTATCACCCCCTATAACAATCCTAGACCACTTCAATCCTCTAACAAACTACTAATTCAGACTAGCAAAATTAATAACACAGCCAGTGACTCTCTCTTTGCAAACTCTGTAAGTAGACCCTAGAACTCTCTTCCAGCTGATATTACCTTACTTTCTACCTTAGGTCAATTTAAAACTAGACTCAAACAACATTTGGCACTTAACTGGCTATGTCAATGTATCAAGCCTAGCTAACTCTCTCTAGAATGTGTAAAAATCTGTTAACCAGCTTACTGTGTAATTTAATTTAATCCTGACTTATGCTCGGGATTAACTGTAACCTGTGGAACTTGTTTAACTTGCTTACTTATGTAATCACTGTAAATAGTCTGTTTGTAATATGTAATGCTGGTATTATGTAATACTGTATCTGCTTACCCTTGGAGCTTTTCTCCCCGGGCCTCCGCTGAAAATGGACAAGCATCCAGCTGGACTATCCCGGTCAACAAATGTAAAATAAATAAATAAATAAAAATAAATAAATAAGGCCTGCAGCTATCTAATCTCTGCTTCCAAGCTTCAGAGATGCAGGTATCTATTTCTGTTTCTCAATAGCCCCTTTCTAAAAAATAATTTTTCAAAGATTCAAGAGCTTTGCGTGCAACTGTATCATCATTATGAAGGCTAAGTATTCTATATACCTGTCCTTTAAGCATATTTCTCATTATATGCCTTGGATGCATAGTATTATTGTGTAAAAGTGCATTCCTGAGTGTAGGTTTTCTATATAGGCTGGTATAGACAGAATCAAAGTCTGCTTTGTCTATTTTGACATCTAGAAATTCTAAATGTTCAAAAGAGTGTACACAAAAAATCAGAGAAGAAGTGGTACTATGCATGTACCTCATGAAATTGTTCAAATCATCAACTGTGCCAACCCATAACATAAAAATATCATCAACAAAATGGACATACCAAAGAAGGTGCTCTGCAAATACATTACTGTTTGACAGTAAATGATGTTGCTCCCATTGCACCAAAACTGGGTTAGCGTAGCTATTGGCACAGGCAGTGCCCATGGCCACGCCAACCTTTTGTAGAAAAAATTCCTATTCGAATAGAACAATATTATTTTCTAACACAATCTCTAACAGGGAACATATAAGTTTTATGTTACCATCAGAAAAGCCTTCCTTACCATGTAAGAATTCCCTTACATTATTTATGCCCCAATCATTGGTGATGACCATAAATAATGACTCTATGTCAAGCGCAACAAACATATAGTTAGCATTGATGGTCGAAATTCTATCATACAACCTCTCAAGGAAAGTTTTCATATCCTTCAAAACACTGTCACACAATTCTAATAGAGGGTGTAATGTCTTCTCTATATAAATAGACAATGGTTCAGTGCATCATCCAGCTCCTGAAACTATTGGCCTCATAGGCAGAATGACACAATTTTTGTGAATTTTAGGGAGGCCATAAACTGTGGGGGTTAAAGGATGATCAACATTCAAGAACTTAAAAAGGTCTTCATTAATCAAACCAGTCATCAGTAAATCAAATATCATAAAAGAAACCTTTTCAGTTATCCCATGCTTAGGAATACATTTATAAGTATTGGTATCATATAGAAGTACTTTCATTTGATTCAGGTACATTTCTCTGTCCAAAACCACAATGCCACCACCTTTGTCGACTGGTCTAATTTCCAAGGCACGTGTGTTCTTGTAAGGCTATATAGTCTTCTGAAGACATATTAGAAAAGTTAGCCCTAGTGCCATGTTGAAACAAGTCCCTAATCTCAGTTTCACACATATCAATACACATTTGTATAGTAGAGTGAGGTACAGGTATGAAAATGCTAGGTTTCTTAAAAGATTCAAAAATATCATTGTTACCATAAGAGTATAACATTTTTAAAGTTAAAGACCTACCTAGTAACCTTAAGTCTTTTTAACAGTTCAGCTTGGTCTGCACGTTTGGATGGTACAAACAGGAGACCCTTATTTAACAGTTCAACCTGTGCTTGTGTAAGTTCTAATGAAGAAATGTTATGCACCAAACCTGCATTTAAAATCTCAGTTTCTTCACTACTTGTTGTGTCCTTTTCGATGCTCTGCCACTGTAACCTCCCTTTCTGACCCATACTCCTCCACCTGTTCTTGATGGGTAGAGGGTTTGATAAAGAAAAAGTTGTTGGCGTTTTGTTGCCTAAAAAAACCCTCTTCTGTTTTGTGCCGTTCACTTCTTCCTGATATAGTGGAAAAGAGAGTGTGTTTCCATTTGAACAGTATTACTTGTAGAAGCACTAGATGCATTCAGTATTGTATTATCCTGCTGTAGGATGCTGGAAAAAGTTTTAGTGCTCTGTTTAAAAGCAGAAGCATCATTCCGTTCCTGTGATACATCCACAGGGGCGTTTACTTGTTCATAGGAAGTGGAAGAGCTACATTAGCCAGGTCATCTTTTATTGGCTCCCGGGATATCTGAGTGGCAGCAGAAGCTACCACTGGTGTTGGTTGTTCTCGTGGCCAGGAAAAGACCGCATTATTTGAAAATCATGAACATCTCTCTGAATGTTCTTAATTTTTGCAGATTGAAGACGTTTTTCATATAAAACAATGTTGTCATGCAGTTTATCTAGTCTGTCAGCTATAATATTTAGGGAGAACTTACTGGTGATATGCTTCTCCATTTCTAAAATGTCTACAGGCAGATCTTTCTCCATTGGTAGAAAAAAGTCTAACAAAAGATTGATGTACTCAGTACTAAACTTTAGATTTAACTGCTGCCATCTTCTAAGGAGCTCTGGATAAGTATCCCCATAGCTGGGCATGTTAAGAATCCGAAAACCTCTAGGAATGACCTGGTGTTTCAAAGAAGCCTCAAGGTGCAGTCGCTGCCACTGTAAGCGTTTGTATTTGTATAATTTGTTTTCCAGGTCTCTGTAATTTTTTGTAAACTCCAGAGTCTGGTCATTTGTGTTGAAGTCTAGAGATGGTTGTGAAATAAAAGTCTCATACAATAGCGGATTATTAACAGATGTAATAGATGTAAATTTTTTTTAATTTGTAACTTTCTGATGATATCATAATTAAGGGCTTTTTATTGGTCACACTTTGTATAAAAGACTTGTATTTCTTAGCTAATGTTGTCTGATGAAGCGGTATGGTCACCTTGAAAGCACCTACCACTCTTTTGGATACATCTATTAAAGTTCCTGGATTTTAGCCTGTTGGTTTGGTATGTCTTAATTTATTTTATTCTTATTTTTGTCTTACCAACCTTTATCCTGCTACCATATATATGTTTTGCTTAAGTAGAGAACATATGAAGTGCCAGAATTTATTGGGGTTGATTTTATGCTGGAGTTGAAGCTGGGAATAGTATGACTTCTTATCACTGTTGATTATTTTTGTCTTTTTGTTATGTAGTGTTTTGAAATTGACATGATTTTGTTCATTTTTGTTTAGTTTCCAGGTCATCCAGTCTAGGTCCCTTTGCTTCATCAGGTGTTTACATTTCTTTGAGAGCCATATTGCTGAGTTCTTTTTGATTATTTTCAAATGAATGAGAACTAGGGTATTAAGTATGTGAAGGAAGACATTATTGAAGTATTGTACAGCATTATTAAGGGGTGGTAATTTAAGGGGTGTCCAGTCTATTTCATGTAGAAGATTGTTGAAGTTATGCTGACAAAAATTAGTTGAGTTCCTAAGTAATTTTACAGTGTGTACTCTTAGTTGTTGAGAGTTTGTTCTAAGGGAATAAGCTGGCAGATGATCGCTCAGGGAGCTAGGCAGTGCACCGGAAGAGGGGTAATTGGCAGGGTGGGATACTAGGATCCAGTCTAAGGTGGATTGGCAGGTAAGATCTTTGCTGTATCTTGTTGGAGTACTGATAAGCTGAGAGAAACCATACAGATTTATACATTTGTGGGGGAGATGGAAGCTATGGTTTGCCAATCTATAGTTACATCTCCTAAGATTATTGTTTCAAGGTTTATTGTTTGGGATGTCCTGGATAAAATATTTTCCAACACTGGTATATTGTGATCTGGTGGGATATATATTATTATTATGCAAATCCTTTTTGATGTGTTGAGTTTCAAAAAAGAGATTAGTACCTCAGCATTAGAAAAGATGGGTATATTTCTGGTGTAGGGTGTAATGTTGAATGTAGCGGGATATACAAGTGCTATCCCTCCCCCTTTTGTAGATCTATCTCTTCTAGTTATCGCAAAGTTTGGAGGTATTATTTCAGAGTCTTTTACATTGGGATGTAAGGGCGAGTATGTCAGGTTTATTTTAATCAATTTTTTTTTTAATTTTTTTTCTTAGCACTAAACATTGGCAATAAAGGGTTAAGAGCTCTGTGTACAGGGCATGTTACTCCACCTGATACAGTAATGCCAGGTCACCTGAGAGAGAGAGAGTTTTGCTTAACTGTAGCAGAATATCATTTTTTTGTTGTAGCCAAACAGTATTATGGCTGATGACAAACTATATTGATGGACAACATTAGTATAGCAAATACTGGTGTACACCTCATGTGGCACAGCACTGATGGCCCACATGAAACAGATACCATTGTATGGTAAACTCTGATTTAATTTCTGGACGATCCATGGTTTAATTTAGCAAATTATATTTTTAAGCAGCAAACCATTGTTGGGGGTTGTATCCTTTGCTTAGCTGCTTAACATGTCTTTAAACCTATTATCTTCAAAAATAATCTGGGACAAAGGCCATAATTCAGAAACACTTTTCTGTCACAGGAATTGGAAGCTATTTTGAAAGAAGATTGCCAGACAAAGAAGTAATATAAAGAGACTGTTAAAGAAACTGCAGGGAAAGTGATGACAGATGAACAGAGGAAAGGAAATGTCAACAATCAAAGGAAATTTATGGTGAGAATTCAGAACAAACAAGAAAAAGAAATGGAGAGGCATGCTATTTGGGATAATTTAATGGTCCCATTAGGAGTGAAGGCTCAGGAGGTAAGAACTTTTATTCTTATTAAAAGAAACGTTTTGTGACCTTATTTTTGAGAGTGGTCCTGTTCTGGAAAGTTTTGGGTGGAGTATTACAAGAAAATGTACTGTAATCTATGGAACTCTTATGTGGTTAAAGCATTTCATAGAGAAACAAAAAAGGAAATACATGTTCAATTTTGAACTGAAGTTGAAAAAGAGACATTTAAGCAAACTTTATAAAGAAGTTATAGATATTAATAAAGTCAATGATAACAGAGGATCATGGACAGGGGGATGGGACTGTCAAATTGTACTGAAAATGGAGAAAAAATGTTCAAATCCCTAGTATGCTAAATGTAGAGAGTAACATAGGTGCTGTAAAATATTGGGGACAAACAAAAACATGTTTTTTTTCCCTGTGGAAAAGATGATCATTTGATAAGTAATTATGATAAGAGAAAATGTTATATTTATGGGGAACAGGTCATGATGCAAAAAATAAATGTGAATTGAAATGTTGTAAATGTAACAACATTGGGCATTTATGGATGGATTGAAATTTAGAGAAAAAGGATGATGACAAACAAAACAAAAGTAAGGACAGTATATGGACAGAAGAAACAGTCCTAATAAAAAGATAAAGAGGAAGTAGGGAAGCAAGATCAGGGTGAAAATAAAGATAAGGATAAAGAGAAAACTGAAACAAAGATAACATAGAAAAAGGTTCTAAAATAAGTGATGAGGAAGATATAAACTGAAAACTTGTAAGAGGTAAAATAATTCTATTATGGTATATTACTAAATATAACCATCATAGTGCACAAATCCAACAAGTTATTAAAAAGAATTGGGCTATTTTAAGCTCAAATAATGAAATATAAAAATAGTAGGTAATACACCTAATTCTGTATAAAAGAGAGAAAGAAATCTCAAACAACAATTATGTTATAAAGATTTAATCAATCCTAAAACATTTCATATTTCTAATAAGTGTAGTACAGTGTTGTGCTTCAATTTTGTATACTGTACATGTATAACTCAAGATATTAATTTTATACATCCTATTAGTAAGAAGAATTTTATATTTAAGGTATCAGCAACATGTTATACTAAAAACGTGGTTTACCTTGCAAAGTGAGTCTGCTGTTACCACTTTAACATAGGGAAGACCAACCAGAAGTTAAAGGACAGAATATTCGCACTTATCAGAGATACATAGGACTATAGAAACTAATGGACTTTTCAAACATATTTCTGAAAAGGGGAATAAGCACTGCTTTAAGTTCAGAGTATTGCAGAAAAGTATGCTGAATACATGTGGTGGTGATATTATTAACCTCACAGAGCTTGCTGAATACAAATGTATTAATTATTTCTGGACAGATATGTTACCTGGGTTAAACACTATACCTAGTGTCAAACCTATTTTAAAATCTAAACAGTATAATATATAATGTTCTAAAATCTAAGTAACATAATATATAATGTTTGAAGTTTATAATAGTGTTATAAGAAAATTGATAGATGTCTTATTTATTTACTGGGCACTTTAATGTTATTTATTAACTGATTAATGAATGCTGTAATGACATGTGATCTCTTTTAAATAATTTTGCTGGCTGCTATATCTTTTAAAATGTGTTGTTTTTAGTTGCAACAGTTTGATGCATTGAAAAAGAAGCATTTACTGCTTGAAAGGTTTGCTTTCACATAGTTACTATTTATTGTGTATTAAATGTATTATAATGGTCGAACTTCAGTTTTTCTTTCTACTTCTGATTTATTACATTAACTGAATTTTGTTTAACTGCTGTGGGTTAGCTATTTGTTTACTATTTTTGGCAAAAGAGTAAGAGACAGAAAAATAAAGTTTAATGAGATAAGTGTAAAAGAGAAGATAAAAGGAAACTGATAAGCAAATGAGATAAATAATTCATAGGTTCAAATGTGATTACTAGGCTAATGACTACAAGGGCCCTTATAAGCCTAGCCATGCATCCCAAATCTCTGACAAGTTCTAATACCCTTGATAAGTGTAAGCAGGGGCTTGGGAGATGAACCATCTTCAAATTTATACAATATCTGGTAAGCTGCAACACAGAGATAATAACAATTTTAGAGTGCTTTCAGTAAATATAACTAGTATCAAACATATAAGTAGAAGAATAGGCATCCTAAATTGGCATACTTAGTGTGATGTTAATATAATAATATTGAAAGATGTGAGATTTTTGACACACAAAGAAATATTACGCAGAAACTTTTGGGATTAGATATAATATGGAACATAGGAAAAGAACTATGTTCAGGCATAGTTGTACTTTGTAGAAAGTCAGTGAAAATATTGATCATAGCATTGGTAATGTAGATCTCGGATGGCACAATCAGGGATATAGAATTATAGCACTGTACGCCTATGTTATAAGTAAGGAAAGGGAAAATTTATTTCATAAAATTTATTTTGGATTATGTAGTAATTAATAGGAATATAACATTAACAGGAGATTTCAATTGGGATTTGACAGGAAAAAAAGAAGAGAGGAAATGATATTAAGAACATTTTTGAGGTTATGAAATGTGGTGATTTAAAGATTTAGAATAATAATTTATGGACATAGGTTCATAGGTTCATACTAGGCTATCTTCTGTCTAATAGTGGGACTATGATCCCCCCCCCACCCCCCTATTGAGATTCTTCTTGAAGAGATTCAGTGAGGTGCTCTGCACTCACACTGATGAATCTATTCCAGAGTGAAGGCAGCCTCTGGTTATGGATGAACCCCTCCTCCAGCAAGTTCTATTTATTTCTGTGCTGAGGTTCAAGTCCATCTAGTCACTCTGCTCACTCTCTCTGTCTTCTGTTCTCTGAGCCAGTTTGTGACCATCTTGTGGGGTTTTATATTTAAGCTATATTTGAGCTTATCTATGATGCAGTGGTGGGTTGTGTGTGTGTAACAAACAAAGGTCAGATAGTGTGTGTGTGGTGGACTACCTTCCCTTCTTGGGCTTGCTTTTGGTGACTTCAGAAGAAGTCAAGGGTCAAAAAGGCAGGATCTGCTTGACAAAGCAGACTGGGTAGAGGATCTAGTGTGTGTAGGTCCCATGTCTTTGTTTATGAGCTCCCATGATGATCCTCTCCATAGCCTTGCAGACTAAGCTAGTCACCTGAGCATCAGAGATGTTTGGGAGGCAGCCCGTTGACTTGAACTGTGTCTGCCAGGATATGCGATGTCTGGTGGTTCAGTTTTGTTTTTTTGTCGTTTAAATCAACTCAGAACAAGTCTGGGGAGTTGCATCCAGGTTCCCTAACATAACTGAAAAAGCCTTTAGTACTGATCAGAGATGCCTTAGCGCTGGGATTTTGTTCTATCATGTAGTAGCTTCCTCCTTCTGTTGTACAGTTTATTTATGGTGAGGGATAGATCCATCATGATCCTGGAGATGTCCGTAGAATGTATTTATATAGGATTCTGTATATCTTCTTCTTTCTTCTTTCGGCTTTTTCCCGGTTAGGGGTCATCACAGTGGATCATCTGTCCACTCATAGTTGAGATTATATATATATATATATATATATATATATATATAAAAACAGAAATAAATTATTTTATTATAGCACAAAGTTTAAATATAGCTAAGAGAGAGACAAATGTAACAGGCTTTTCAGATCACTCAGCCATATGGACAGGAGTATAAGAAAACCTAAGGAGTATATCAGATTGGAAAATAAATAAAAAGAATAAATGAGAAATTATGGGATGAGAATAAAAAAAAGTATATATTTATAGTAAAATTACATTTCCCACTAGTTTGTGTTACAAAAACTGGTCTGAGTAGTGGCTAGCTTTGAAAGAAAAATATAAAAAAATGTTTTTTAGAGTGGCAGTCAGATGAAAGAAAAGTGGGAAAAATAACTTATAACTCAATGTGTATGGAACCTTTAAAGGATTTCGAAAGGAACAATAATGGATATTATGTGATTGAACAAAGGATTTATGAAAAGAATGAAGGAAAATAATTATTAGTTAAGCAAAAACATTATTTAAAAGGTGAAAAAGATGTGGTATTGTCTTATTTAAGTAGCATAGTTAAAGAGAATACTAGTATAATGAGAGAAATGAGATATGATAAAGGACAGGTGAGAATATCTCACAAATTCTGACGATCGTAATAAATTATGTAAAGAAAATGTTTCAAGATAGAAAGAAAGTACAAAAAAGAATGGCATGTTAAAAATTGACAGAACAAGAAAATAAGGACTTGGGAAATTAGATTTCCTTATATGACTTAGATAACGCACTTAGGCAAGTTAATTTAAAGTCAGTTTCAGGCTCAGACAGAATAGGATACCAGTTTTATAAGAATTTTACAGATTGGCAGAAAAAAATACTTCTTAAAAGTTATGAACAAATAGTTAAATGAAGGTTTTATATATAAAAAAATATGCAGTGATATATTTAAATCTGTATGGAAAAAAGGAAGATAAAATAAAACTGAAAATTGGAGACCTACAGTTTTGAACAGTACAGATTATAAGATTTTTATGAAAATAATTCAGAAGAGAATGCAAAGTAAAATGAAAAGTATTATGCAAGATAGCATATAAAGTTTAAAGGGAAAATTATGTCAAGAATTATTATTCATAGTAAGGAAAATTATGGATGATATAATAAACAGGACTGGTGATACCAAGATCATAATAGGAGATTTAAATAAAGCTTTTGATACAGAACAACATGAACTTTTGTGGATGATTATAGAAGAGTATAACATTATTACGAAAATTAAGAATGTATGTTGTTCTGCATATAATAAAAATAAAGTAAGAATTTTAGTGAATGGATGGTTAAGCAAAACAAATATATATATATATATATATATATATATATATATATATATATATATATATATATATATATATATAAAGTATGGCATATGTCAGGGAAGTCCTATGAGCAGCTTATTATTTGGGTTGGTTATGAATGTATTCATCAGAGATGTATATTTGCACATGAGCGGTGCTACTTATATTACTAATGAAGAGAAAAAAATTCCAGTCATGCTTACTTATGCAGATGATATTATATTGATTATGACAAACAACATCTTGATTAAATAAGTTATATACATCAGTGTTTAAATACAATAGGGATGACTTTAAATAAAGAAAAAATAAAAGGCTGGGTGATATAATAAAGATAGGAGGAGTATCTTTGTCAATGAAAGAAAACTCTGCATTAGGAATGCGTTTTAGGGGTAAAAATGTAAGTGAGGAACAATGGAATAGGATGAAATAAAGGAGCTTTGTTGTTTTTGGAAAACATACAAGCTATTGTTTAAAAAAACGGTCTGTTTGATTAATTTAGTTATACCAGGAAAGACTGCATATTTAGCTAGTGTCCATATATTGCCAATAATATATGAGAAAGAAATAGTACAAGTACTTTTTTTCTTTTACATGGGTTCAAGATTGAATCCAGTGAAGACAGGAGTCTTATACATGGACAAGGAAAATGGAGGTTTAGGATTAATAAATCCAATTGTTTCTGCTGCTAAAGTACATTGGGATATGTTAAAAATTTTCAAAAGAGGAAAAGTATGTTTAAATGAAGTAATGAGATATTATCAAGAAATATTATTTTAGGAAAAATAAAAATTGAAATAGAAAATGAGTTAAGTGTGGTATAAAATATCATGATACAACGTTATTATATTAATCATTGGGTTGAGCTAATGAATGGAAAAGTTAAAGCTATAAAAGTATGAAAAGTATGGTGTAATAAGTAAGCAAAATGCCAAGATTTTTTATGGAAATAAGTGACTAATAAATTACCAGTAAAGGGAAATGTGCCATATAAAAACAAATCAGTGAAACAGTTTGTATATATTGTGGTAAAAAAGAAACTACAGAACATGTTTTCTTACAATGTATAAAGGTTGCAGAATTGTGGGAAAAAGTGTGTAAAGAAAATGTCTTTGAAAATATAAAGAAGGCAAATAAAATAAATATGGATGTGATTATGTATTGACATTATATCCATACAAATATGGAATATGTTAGTAAAGAAGATAAAATATTATTTTATCTTGTGTGCACCATGTGGAATGAAAGGCTACATGAAATTATGTTTAATGGTAAATGGAGACTAGCAGTAATTTTAAGAAAAATTAGATGGTGGTTATGGAGGAAGGGGTGGGGGTCAAATACGATATGAAAATAGAACTTTAACATAATAAAGAAAATTAAGAGATCTGTGATTGCATAACAATAATGAAAGGAATGGAAGTTTGCACACTGTATAAATTTGTAAATATGTAAGTTTGTACATAGTATTGAACACAAATATTTTTTTAAAATAAAGATCCCCTACTCTTTTCGATAAGTCCTATGATATCTTTCACAAGACCCCTACCAACACCTCAAACAGACAGGCCCTCTGTTTAATGTCTCATCCACAGAACAGCTCACTCAGGTATGCAGTATCCCCTTATCCTACATTATGGTGTCATTACTGGAAAATGAATCCAACTATCTGGTGTGGGAATACAACCTACAGCCTTCTGCATCAAAAGTGTGTGCACTTCCTGTTCTAGAGTCTGCTTTGAATTACCATTTCCAGCTGACTTCTAATGCCCCCTTCTCCCTCCTTCTTCCTCTTCAGCTCCCACTCTTCAACCCATTAATATAGTCATATCCCCTTCTTCTTTGCTTTTTCATATGTTTACATTCTAACTCACTTAGCTTTTCCTCATACCCTCTTCCTCCATTGCTGTCACTGTTTTGTTACACTCTCTTCCACTTCAATCTCCTCTTCTCTGTAGAGCAGCCAGAACATATTACAGCACCCTAGATGTGGGTTAACCAGTACTTCATACAATGGAGGTTTGACTTCACCATCTCTAGTGACAGCCTCTCCAGCTATGCATTCCGGCATTCTGTTGCCACTAATCACAGCCTTTTTGCACTGTATTGCACTGCATGACTGATTCTTGCATTTGGTGGTCATACTAGCCCCTATATTCCTCTCTTATGTCCTCTCTATGATGACACAGTCCAGCCTGCATGTTTTGCATTGATTGTCCCCTCTGAGGTGCATAATATTGTATGTTTTGCATTAAAATGCATCGTTTACTTATTTGCATGCTGCATGAAGGCATACAGATTAAGTGCAGCATACCCCTGCATCTGCAATCACTGCCTTAGTTTTAGTGTCATGAGCAGACAGTTTGATCATATTTTCTTTGGCCTTGTATAATACTTGACAGAAATATACTAAGTGTAACTGACCCAATGGCAAACCCTGAGGTAACCATGACAGCAATCCACCTGCTAATCAATATGTTCCAGAGCTAATCGACATTCAACCCTGTATAGTAATTGATCCTTAATTCAGTTTTAGTAGTGTCATTTGTGGAAGCTGTAATTACTTCTTAAGCATATATTAACTATGACCATTTACATAAACTGGTAGCAAGCACACAAGGCAGATATCTGTGCTTAACTGTTATAGATTATCATTTTTTATCGCTAAGCAGCACTGTGGGCTGTAGTATGGTACCTATAAGAAATATAAGCATTAACTGCTGGCGATAATACAGCCAGTGGGAATGTCCCGCACTTGTGAGACAGAGCTGCATGGGAGGTGCTGCTAATATACAGCCAATGGGAATGTCCCACACTTGTGAGACAGATCTGCATGGGAGGTGCTGCTATAATACAGCCAATGGGAATGTCCCACACTTGTGAGACAGATCTGCATGGGAGGTGCTGCTATAATTTCGGGTGAGCCATAGTTCATTTAACTCTTCTAAGTAGCTAGTAGTGTTGGGGATTAACTACTGCTTAACCAATAACTGCTGCCCATTTTTGTGAAAGTAGTATCCCCAGTGCTGGCTATCTTGGTCTATTTCATGACCCTGCAAAGAAATGGCTGTCTCTTGAAGCAGCAGACATTCACTTTTAAAAAAGATATTTGCATAATCTACAAACCGTACTTTATGTGTCTGTGTCTCTGAAAGGAAATGGCTGTATTTTAATGTTTGATTTCAAAAATGATTTATTATTTGTCTTTTTAGTTATGTCTGCAAAATGCAATCAAATCTGTGAGAAAATAAATATTATGGTTAGTAATAATATTATTAAAAAGCATTTTTTCTCATCATTTTATACATAAACATCCGAAAATACAAACAGAAGATCTATGTCTATCAACTCCATTTAAGTATTGCAGCTGGCCCTCCCCCATACTTGCTGAATTTTATTTTTTGAGCTGCTCCAAGCCCTTTCCCACATATCTGCATTCCATCACTGCCTCTAACAATGCATTCCAAAGCCCCACTGCTGTTTTTCTGTAAACAGATATTTCCTGGAGTCTGTTTTGAATTGCTCTCTTCCAGCTAACTCCAGTTCCCTCTTCTCCTATCTCTATCCTTTGTCTTCAATCCCAGGCATCCCGCTCAGCCCTGTTAATGCACTATGGCCATATCATATCCAGTGCTCTATTCTGTTCATATGTGTACCTCACATGTTCTGCAGTGCTCAGTGCATTGCAGGAGAATTTGTAGCTCACTACTGATCACACAAATGATTATTTTGAGTGTTTCACCCCTTCCTACACTACCTTAATAATCCATGCTAAACCTAACCCTAATCCTAAATTTTAATTCCTTTGTCAGAGTGTGACTGTATAGCAATCCTGTCATATATCCAAAACATTTTTTTCAGAGTTCAGCTGTACCTATGCAGTTCCAAGTTTTGTAGAATTAGCCAGGCAGCTCACATGAGCCTGTTTGAACTGATGAAGAATGAATACGTGAGCTGACTGATGAAAGAAAACTGAATGACTGAATATACAACTTTCTCTGCAGTATATTACTCTTTATTTAAAGAAACATCTTTACTGAATTATTACTTTGGACATCAGCAAGCTTACATTTATATAAACATGATCAAACCATATTAACAAGTTCACATTTACAGACAGTATACATCACATATATTGTTCTATACAATATAACCAAGCCAACATTACATAACTTGCTAAATTCCTGCTTCTCTTAAACCTCATTCCCCCTGTAAAATATTTTTTCTGCATGTATTTTCCCAACATTTCCATTTCTTTTTTATGTAATTTGCTCCTACCCTTTTCTAAAGATCTTACTTCCTGTGCTTGTATCTGTGTTACAATATTCACTACTTCAAGCGTGGGTGGTTTAGACTTTAATTTCCATTTTTTTAGTAATTGCTTTTTGGCAGCCACAGAATTAAGCTTAACAAGACCTTACTATGTTTAGGCAATTCAGATCCTGTATCCCAGCTCACAAAATTATTTCCTTAGTTACATTCATTTGCTCACCCAGTATTCCTGACAGAATACTCTGTAAGGAATTTTTAAAGCCTGCCAACTCACTATACCCTAAGAATATATGCTCATAGGTACTTCTTTCTTCCCCGTTACAATTCCAACATTTGCCATCAACCTGAGCAACCTGAGGAAAAATCCTCTGGAGTTTGCTTGGGATATAAAAGTATCAATGCAAACACTTCCAGGCAAAAAATCCTAAATTGTTTATATTTTGTTGCATATTTGGGTGCCATAAGCATGTCCTTCCATTGTTTCTTTGTGACTTGTTTATCTAATCTCTCTTCCCAGTCTTTTATGATCTCCTCAACTTGATTCCTATAGTTATTGTACAGTATTTTATATGTCCTACTCATTACCCTCATTTTAACAACATCTTCTCTTCTAGATTCAACTAAAAACTCCACCAGAGCTGGTCTTTGACTTAGGATTCTCCTATTCCTTTCTCTTTGCCTGTACTCTGATATCCATCCTTGATATGGAGGGCAATATGTAGCCTGCAGTCCAAATGTCTTCTTGGTCTCTTCCCATTCTATTACTTTTTTCTCTCTAATTATTTGCTCCCAATACCTTGGTTCCTTTGCAAGCTTCCTCCAAACAATTCTATCCCCCTGTTGCCTATTCTCTGTACACATAATTGCAGTCATCCATATCGGTAGAATCTCCTTTCTCCATTCCTGTGTTGGCTTAGTTCCTTGTATACTTTCTACTACTTTAGGAATGTAATAATCTGTAAGACTGCTGTTATTCTTCATAAGGAACTACATCCAAAATCCTACTCTTTCCTTATTTCTTGAATTACCCCCCTACACTTCATCATTATCCCTTTTCACTTTGAATTGTAACTTTCTGCTTGTATAATATATGAGAAACTTAATTGTGTAGCACTAAAATATCCATTCAGATCAAGTAATCCTAAACCTCCTTGTTCTATTGGAAGGATCAAGTTACCCCACTTGACTCTTGCGCTCTTCTCCTTCTAGATAAAATCATTCAACACTTTATTAATTACTATCCACAACTTCTCCTCTGGTTGATAAAACTATGTATGACCTGCGTATAAAACTAAAGGGACTAAACATATTTTTACTGCTAATATATTGTTATCCATATCTATAGGCAAGGGCTTCCAGTTTTTCAGTTTTTGTATTATCTTTTGTTTGGTCTCTTCCCACATATCCCAAGATGTGCCATAACAGAATCCCGGTTTAACCACTACTCCTAAATATTTCATTTATTATGTCCACATAAATCTGGGTATTGATGAACCAATTCATGTGTGGGTGCTTAGTTTACAGCTGTAGCCTTTCTCTAGCTTCATTAATTTTATATCCTGAAAAAGAAAAAAAAAAGGAAACTGTTTCAGAATGTTCCACAGTACTGAGATGTTCATTTCTGGTTCTATCAGGTACAAAATAATATCATCTGCAAATAAAACTAAAATTTTCTTAAATACCATACCCATTATATCCTTGAATTTCTGAGTCTATTATTTTCTTTGCCAGTGGTTATAAATATAATGCAAATCATAAAGGGAAAAGAGGACACCCCTGCCTGGTTCCTCTGTTCAGACATAACTTATGAGACAGGAACTCTCCACTTTCATTTTTGCCACTGATTCCTCATATATCCTCCTAATTAACCTTATTATTGTATCAGGAAATGCCAATGCTTCCACTGCCTTACTCATAAAATGCCAGCTTAGATTTTCTTACCTTCTGCTTCTGTCTGGATTCTCATTGTTGTATTAATGTTGTGAAATGTTCGCCTCCCCTCCACAATACCACATTGATCAATATCTATTAATTTTGGCAACCCTTTTGCCATTCTTTTAGACATTATAGACATAAGCACTTTATAAGAAGAAGAAGACATAAGCACTTTATAATCACGGTTTAAAATTGAAATGGGCCTATATGAAGCTTGATCTAATGGGTGTTTCCCATCGTTAGGCATTACAGCCACCACATCTTTATTCCGGGATATTGGTGCTATCCCTCCTTTTAAAATACCGTTAAACAAAATCTTCCAGATCTTTATCACTTTCTTCCCTCCTAGCTTCCAAACTTCCATGGGAATGCCAACTATTCCTGGAGACTCTCCTGCAGATGGTTTATACATCACCATTTGTAGCTCATCTTATCTGTTAATTATTGGGCCTTATCTACATCTAACATTGACATACTTATTTCTTCCATAAATATTTCCATCTGTGCTTTTTCTTATTTTACCCACCTCTCTGCTTTATAGAAATTTTCATAAAATTTCAGAAATATGTCTACTAACTCTACAGGATCTCTGGTTATTTTACTTGCTATAGGCTCCCTAAGTTTGACAACAACCTGCAGTATATTACTCTTAAGAAAAGAAGGGAACACTTAGGATTTCTTAATACTCTCTCTGCTATGGATTAATTCCAGCTGTTATCACATAACTCTCTTCAGTGCTAAGCCTTTGGAAACATATCTGCTCACATTTATTGCTCTTTGGCAAAAACATGCTTTTGAGAGAGTGAGAAGGTGTGGCTTTGTAAACATTAAGATATCTTCCACATCCTATGATTTTATCACCTTTTAACTTTGTCACACCTTCATGTCCTAGAAAAGGATAATGCCCAGTATATGTGTACTGTTTGGAGTTCATTCCATATAAGTGATATTGCTTTGTCTGCTTTCCTTTTGGCGCACTACCAACATACTCTAGTACAGGTGCTCAAGAGGCCCTGTTTTCTGCTAGGTAAAAAGTGCTTTAAATTGAGCATAGCTTCATACACTCTATTTTTCACTGTTTTTTATTATACTGACACATATATCAGAAGACTAGCAAGATTAATTTACAGCAATACATGGAGGCAGAATTAATGAATGCAACCAATGCACAGTAACAGTGCCACTATGCATGCAATATACAATAGTATACACATTGGCATTAACAACAGTAATAAGAACAATAATGCCAATAATAATGTTTACTATCAATATTAGCATATATATATATATATATATATATATATATATATATATTACAGTATATATTATATACATATTATATATATATATATATATATTATATATATATATATATTTATTATCACAAAGTAACAGGCATAGCTATCTATCTAGGAACCAAGACAAGAAACAAGGAAAACTATAGTACACAATCACAGAAAAAAAATGCTACTGGTCCACAACTCTAATGCCCTTAATAATCTTTATTGTAAGCACTCAATGCTTTTGTTCTCAATAGCAGTATTTTATCAGAGTGTCTGATGAAGTTATGTTATTAATAATGAAAGTGCTAGGTGTTTACAATAAAGACTATTAGTATAGTTACGGCTGTGGATCAATTGCGATTTTTCTGTCATTGGGTACCATAGCTATCTATCTCACAAAGCCAGCACAGCTGTTCTAGATGAAGTGGGTGATGACACCTGGTACACAGTCTATGTAAGATGTAGAACCAACTGGGCTGGCAGAGTGTCAGAGTGCTAGATGAACTTTTGGACTGTCAAGTGGAATATGGGATGGTCCTGCAGATTATGGTATATAAGCAAGATAGAACCATTGTGGATAGGACTAGCCACCATGAGATCTTTAATAAGTGACCTCTCTAGATGAAATGTATGTCTCTTGACATTCAGCTTTCTGTATCTAGCTCATTAGCATTTAAATCAGTATATGAAACCCACTTTTGGCAGCATTTGTACTATTACTTCAACTCTTTCTTTATTAGTCTTCAGTCCCTCTGACATTAGAATACAAACCATGTTTTCAGAATTGTAACTTTTATTTATTTATTTATTTTTTAAATAAACTTTCATTAATAATTTCATAAATAAATTTCATAAAGTTTCATAAATAAACGTATTCACCCAGGGCAATGCACAACTCCTTCCCCTATTGGGTACCATACAAAAACCATTGCCAATTCCTTTACTAGTTTCTTCCCAGAAACTATCCGGTCAATAGCTAACTATCTCCCAGTTGCTCAAGTCCTAACACTGCTGCACGTAGTTCTTAACTGCCCTTTAACTTTCAACCAGTTTCCACATCACTTATCCGTTCCCTAATCAGGAAACTAAAACCTACCACCCTTGCAGTGGATCTTCTCCCAGCTGAGTATCTACAAAAAGCTGCAGATGCCATAGCATACCCGATCTCTATCCTGATCAGTAGAACTATATCAGAAGCCACTATCTCCTCCATCTGGAAGACATCCCATGTTATTCCACTCCACAAAGGGGGCAGTTCCACTGAACTGTCAAATTACAGACCTATAGCTATTTCTTCACCTCTAGCTAAAATTATGGAGAAGTGTATCCATAAACAACTCCTGAGCCATCTCATTCAGCACAATCTCCTGGCTAACTTGCAGCATGGTTTCAGACCATTCCACAGTACAACCACGGCCCTCCTCTCCTTCTCCAATGTTATTAATCAAAACAAAAACAGCAATCAGCTTTCTTCTGCCCTCTTCCTTGATCTCTCCAAAGCCTTCAACATGGTCAACCACCAACTACTCATACACACACACACTTAAAACTATTCCCCTAGATGTCCAGGCTATCCAATGGTTCAAATCTTATTGGAGTGGTAGACAACAGGCTGTACTATGGCAGTACAAACTATCTTCCCTTCTACCTATCACCCTTGGGGTCCCTCAGGGCTCCATATTAGGACCCCTATTATTTTCTACCTTTATTAATGACCTGTACACAGTCATCACAACAGTCACCTGCATTCAATATACAGATGACTCCACTTTGATTTGCTCTGCTACCTTCCCTTTAAGTCTGCAGACTCTATCCCAAAATGTTTTTAATATTGTCAAAAATTGGCTCTGTAATTGATGTCTCCTTTTAAATCCTAACAAAACAAAGCTACTGCTTTTCTCCCCAACTCGTAAAGCCTTTGCTCCAACCTTTACTATAAAATCTAACAATGGCACTGTCATTGTCCCGGATCCCTGTACCAAACTCGTAGGTGTAACAGTTGATAATAACTTCAAGTTTGATATGCATATTAATCAAACTATTAAAAAGTTAATAAAAAAATTGGCTCACTATACAAGATCAAACCTTTCCTCACTCCACTAGCTAGGACGGTAATTGCCCGTACACATCTACTTTCCACCCTCCTTTATGCATCACCTCTCTTCACAAACTTGAGTAAGTCTGACCTTAATAAACTCTCTAGCTGCTTTAATCATATTGATAGATTTGCCACTGGAGCAGCATACAGAACACAATACTGTCTGAACCTAAAGAATCTATGGTGGCTAGAATTGCCTATCCATCTTCAGTACAGTTAGCTAAAAGTAGCACGTAAAATTCTCTACCAACCTGAAAACACACCCCTACTTACAAAAATTATCATCCTTTACAGCAACCTCAAGACACTTCGCTCATCCAACAAATTACTAGTCGAAACCCTCAAAAGCAGCAACTCATCTGGAGGCTCTGTATATGCCAACTCTGTTGGCAAAATATAGAACTCACTTCCTGCTGAGCTTACTTCAGAACCCATTCTAACCCAATTAAAAAAAAATCAAAACAGTACTTTAAAAGGCAATGGCTATGTCCTTGCTCTAATCCTGACTAACTGTGGCAGTATAAACATGTGCTAAAGAGGTCTTTTGGCCACCCCTACATTACTTCCTAATTGTTACTCTATAACAAATCAGATTTATTTACGACAGAATGAATTAATTTTATCATATGCATTACATCTGTAACAGTGCTTTAACTTGTTTAATGTAACAGTTTTTCTCTATGTATGTATGTATGGCACTTTTCTCCCCGGGCCTCCGCTAAAAATGGACAAGTATCCAGTCAAACTATCCTGGTCAACAAATGTAAAATAAATAAAATAAATAAATAAAATGTTACATTTGCTCTTATTTAACTGGGATTAATCCTTAATCTGTTTAACAGCTGTATTCGTTTCTTTTCATGCTTTGCTTGTGTCTGACGTCACACTACTGTATCATCAGTTATATTTATAACACCTTCCAAACCTTCCATTACTTATATAGCACCTCTTTGGAAACCCCCTGGTGCTAGTGAAGTACCACATGAAACTCTAATTAAACTGTACCTTTCTAAAAGCACATTAAATTTGCACACCTTGGAGCTTTCTTCTAGTGTTACCTACTATAATAAAAGTTTGTATCAAGTGAAAAAAAAATTCTTTGATATCATTAGACTATGTAATTAGCTGTAAGGAATGGGTAATGTTTTCTTTTAATCACTGAATTCAGATCTTGGTGACCGTTTTGTTGACAATAACTTTTTAATGGCATCTAAATATCCCACTCACTTTAGTTTCTGTTCATTTCTACTGCTAACAGACAATGCTAATTTTCTGGGTGTATGCATCACTGGCATAGCAAAAGGATGTATTTAATGTAATAATTTCCAGGCAAAGTTCCTAAGTTTGTAAATAAATTAGCATACTCATGATGTATTTCAAAATATCTAAGATGTCTCTGTGGCCATATGTATACCTACAATTTTTGATTTCATACTGTATATTTTATGCCATTCTTAGCTTTGCACAAGCCAAATTAATACATCTGTTAGAGTTTTTTTAGTGCTACAATTTGAAACAGGATCTTTTATTTCTTACTTTTATATCCACGTGTCAGTAGCTTTTGACTCCACCCAGTGGCCAAAATATGTTAGCAAAATTCACATATCCGTCTGTTCAGTGCTTTGTAAGTATCTTCAGAAAAAAGATATTATACTCTGTATCATTGTCTGCTTAAGTTAAATATCTTGCTTGTTAATTTTACGAATTTCTTCTCAATCATCTACATTGTGCTTTTGCCTCGGTGCCTCTTAAGCATTTTCAAATTCTACTGTATTGGGTGATTTTTACATTTCTGTTCAACAACACCAAAATTATTTTGAACAAACTTGCTTTTCCTTTTACACATTTTTGCAAAATGTCATTTTGTAGCACATATTCTACTAAACTTATTAAAAAGCAGGGCAGTATTGTCTTTAATAGGCTTGAATTTCAAATGCATCAGCTTCTCTGTGTATCTCATGCTTGTTTTTCTAATCTCAGTTTCTGTTATAGTACGTTCTCACATCTTGTGTTTTTCATAGATTCATACGTGTGTACTAGGCTAATGGCCCTGGAGCCTTTACAAGCATAGCCCATAGGATTACCCTGGCATCGTGCCACCCTACCTTAGTTTCCAGTGCCTCTGTCGATTACAGCCACTGGAGTGATCCTTGGGGTGAATTTTCTATTTTCCATCCACTCATCAAGATTTCTCTTGAAGAGGGCCAGTGAGGTGCTCTGTTTGACATGTATGGGAAGTCTATTCCATAGCATGGGCAGTCTCTGGGTTATGTACCTGTCCCTCCAGCATGTTCTGTTGATTGTGGTAATGAGGCTGATGTCTCTAGAGAGTGTGGTGCGGAGGAACTGGGATTTCTTTAGATGTAGCATTTCTAACAGAGCTGGGTCAAACATAGCTTTGTAAGTCAAGCAGAGATTGCCTCTAAGTAGGCGATATGAGACAGAGAATTGTTGGAGGTTTTTGAGTCTGTCCTATATCCTCTTTGTGAGGTACTTTTGCAGCCTCTCCAGTTGTTGCAGGTTTTTAGTGAGGTACATGCCAAATGGGGCATTGTACTCGATGACTGGCCTAATGAGGGAAGAGTAGAGGGAGACAATGACCTCTTTCTTCCTGGATGCAAAACCCTTAGTAATGAGATGTGCCACATAGAAGCACTTTCTGACCACAGTGGCAGTGTGGTGATCAAAAGAGAGGTTGCTGTCAACCTGTGTTCCCAGATGTCTTATAACGCCGTCTGTGTTCAGTGGACTACCATCGATGTGGTAGTTCATGAGAACTGTTTTTTCCCAAAGGGGATGACGATACATTTTTTGGCATTGAGCGTAAGGTCATGGTTCTGACACCAGTCGTTGGTCTCAGTGAGGCCTTTCTGTAGGATGTCAACATCATTTGGGGAGTTAATAATGACTCCCAACTTGGAATCGTCTGTGAACTTTGTCAGCCAGAGTCCCTTTATGTTGGACTGGACTTCTAAGAAGTAGATACCAAACAGAAGAGGACCCAGGACCGATCCCTGTGGGACTCCACTTGTGACTGGTAGGCAGTCTGACTTGGCGTCAGCTACTTTCACACTGTGGGTTCTATCGGTGAAACAGCAACTAAACACACCAAAACTTTATGTAGCAAAGCTTTCGGGAATACACCCTTCATCAGTACACATTAAGCAGTTAATTTACAAAACTTTAAATAGAAGAATCAATTAATCACATGATGTAGCCAGCCTAGTTATTTAAAAAGATATAACTTGTTACAAAAATAAAACACACTACATAAACATTTCTAAATAACATGCATTAACTTGAAATACATTACTACATATCTTAACTTAAAACCATTATCCAAATAAATATCCTCTATCAGAATATAGATATTGTTTAAAGATATCAAAGTCTTTCTCTTTGCTTTTTCAATAAGACTGGTTTAAGGCTAACAGCATTATTTAAGCCTGGTTTCACATCTGCCTGTAACCTGATTATCCACTCATATTCTTTTAATTCCAACATATTATTCATATCACCCTTCCTCTCTCCCATTTCTACAAGCGACATAACTCTAAAACTAAATTTATGACACTCTCCCTTTTCTATAATACGTTTACTTAGAGCGTTTGTTAGTAACTTCCTTCTTATTTCTGACTTATGCTCTATAATTCTATCCTTCAGTCTCTGTGTAGTTTTCCCTACATAAAATGAAGTACAGTTATTACAGGTGGCTAAATAGACAATTTGCATTGTATTACAGTAAGTTAGGGCATTAATATTGTAAACCTTTTTACTAGTGGGGTGTATAAAACTATGTTCACCCTCATATAGGTCTTCGCAACATGTGCAATTATAGCACTTCACTGTGCCTATTCTTTTTTCCTTTAACTTATTCAATTGTTTAAAATCTTTATAACAGAGCTTCTAAGTGTCTCAGAGTTCCTATAGGCATACAGGGGTCTATCCCCCACTATTGATCTAATTTCCGGCATTGCTAACAAAATGGGCCAATTTTTCTCAATTATATTACATATGACTCTTGTATTTAAATTGTAAGTAGTGAGATATCTCACTTTCTCTTCCCCATTTTTTTGTTTACCATCACCCTGTAATCCCCCACTAAGTATAGGTTTATACTTGTTAGATCTTTCCTTTACAACATCTTCATATTGCTTATTTCTCATATGTTCTAAATAGCCACTATTATAAAAATCCTGTTTCATTTCCTTTACTTGTTCCTCAAATTTAACATCTAGAGTGTTCAGTTTACTGGCTCTTATTAGTTGGGCTTTCACTATGCCTTTAAATGTATGCGGTGCATGCATACTTTTCCTATTGAGATACCTACATGCATCTACTTCCTTTTTGTATATGGTAGATTCTAATGTGCTACCATTCTTATATACATATATATCTAAACAGAATAAAATTCAAAGGGACATTAATGATTTTAAAAATAGCCATATCTTTTCTTGGCTGAGAAATAACAATACCTTTGGGTATCAGAAAGAAAAGAAAATGGATTCAAGCAGTAAAAAAACTAGTTTACTGGACCATCTTAATACGTTTGACGAACATGTGGCATTAGTAGAAAATTTAACCAGCGTTACCTTCCACAATAAAGACAAACCTAGCGGGGGATTACAGGGTGACAGTAAACAAAAAAATGGGGAAGAGAAAGTGAGATATCTCACTACTTACAATTTAAATACAAGAGTCATATGTAATATAATTGAGAAAAATTGGCCCATTTTGTTAGCAATGCCGGAAATTAGATCAATAGTGGGGGATAGACCCCTGTATGCCTATAGGAACTCTGAGACACTTAAACAGAAGCTCTGTTGTAAAGATTTTGAACAATTGAATAAGTTAAAGGAAAAAAGAATAGGCACAGTGAAGTGCTATAATTGCACATGTTGCAAAGACCTATATGAGGGTGAACATAGTTTTATACACCCCACTAGTAAAAAGGTTTACAATATTAATGCCCTAACTTACTGTAATACAATGCAAATTGTCTATTTAGCCACCTGTAATAACTGTACTTCATTTTATGTAGGGAAAACTACACAGAGACTGAAGGATAGAATTATAGAGCATAAGTCAGAAATAAGAAGGAAGTTACTAACAAACGCTCTAAGTAAACGTATTATAGAAAAGGGAGAGTGTCATAAATTTAGTTTCAGAGTTATGTCGCATGTCGAAATGGGAGAGAGGAAGGGTGATATGAATAATATGTTGGAATTAAAAGAATATGAGTGGATAATCACACAGGCAGATGTGAAACCAGGCTTAAATAATGCTGTTAGCCTTAAACCAGTCTTATTGAAAAAGCAAAGAGAAAGACTTTGATATTTTTAAACAATATCTATATTCTGATAGAGTATATTTATTTGGATAATGGTTTTAAGTTAAGATATGTAGTAATGTATTTCAAGTTAATGTATGTTATTTAGAAATGTTTATGTAGTGTGTTTTATTTTTGTAACAAGTTATATCTTTTTAAATAACTAGGCTGGCTACATCATGTGATTAATTGATTCCTCTATTTAAAGTTTTGTAAATTAACTGCTTAATGTGTACTGATGAAGGGTGTATTCCCGAAAGCTTTGCTACATAAAGTTTTGGTGTGTTTAGTTGCTGTTTCTTAGTACTTTGTTTCAATACAAGTATTACCGAAGTATTTTATTTAGGCTCTATCTGTGAGCCAGTTTGCAACCCACCTAGTGATATAGGGGTTGATGCCTAACTTAGTGAGTTTTTCTGTGATTCCTGAGTGGGGAATGGTATCAAAGGCCTTGGCCAGATCAAGGTATGCTGTATGAAGCACCTTGCCTTCATCCACAGCTCTGGTGACTGACACAAAGAAGTCGACCAAGTTGAGCAGGCATGATCTAACCTTCACAAAACCAAATTGTGTGGAATCCAGAGTTTGGAGATTCCCTATATTCTTGTTTATTGGGTCCATGATGATGCGTTCCATAGCTTTGCATATCAGACCTGTCAGGCTAATGGGACGATAGTTCCCAGGGTTTGTAGTCGCTCCTCCTTTGTGGAGAGGAATGACTATAGCAGTGCACCATTCGGTAGGGACAAAGCCTGAGGTAAGGCTGTCATTGAACAGGGCACACAGGTGAGGTGTCAGCTCACTCTGTAGTTCATGTAGAACACAGCCGGGGATATTGTCAGGTCCCATAGAAGCTGTATTCTTGGCCTTGGACAGTGCTGTTTTCACTTGTGCAGCTGTAATACTGAATGCCTGGCAATCTACTGGTATTGTGATTGGTCCTTTGGGGGGCAGGGCTAAAGTTGGCACTGAATCTGTCGGCCAGTATATTGACAATTGTGCAGTAGCTCAGAGCAAATCTGAATATTGCCGTGGAGGTTCTTTACATAACTATAGATGGCTTTGTGGTTGTCTTTAAAGCTAGCGATGAAAACAGAATTGCAGTAGATAGTAGAGGATTTGATGAAGGATCTCAACTTTTTGTTGAGGCTGATAAGGGAGTATTTCCAGCCTTGGGACTTCACTTTATTCCGCATCAGTTTCCTCCTTCTGTTGTAGAGTTTGTTTATGGCAGGGGACCACCAGATTGACTTCCTTTTTTTGGAGGAGAGCATCTTGGTTCTATTGGGTATGGTGAGATCCATGCATTTGTGTACGTGTTCGTACAGTGCATTGGTGTATGATTCGGCGGTCATGCAACTATTCTCCATTTGCATGGGTGCGTGAAGTTAGCTACCTCTGTTCTTAATAATCATTGTTGTTACAACAAATTCTTAATATTTTGCATTTCTGCCTATTTATTTGTCTGATATGTTACCCTGAATGTATCAATTTATTTATTTAAATTATTTAACAGTATTCTTGTAAATTTAACAAATTCTGCATACAAGCACATGTTCTGGTAATGCTAATGTTGAATAATGTTAACTAGCCTTTGTATGTGGTCAGACAGTTCATCTTTCAGGCTAGCCAGTAGTAAGCAACAATAAAAAAGCCACTGGCAGGAACCACTCGAATAAAATAAAACAAAAAAGTTTTTAAATTCCCTGGTGCCTTGGCTCAAAAAAAACAGCCTTTAAGGAGTACTAAAAAACATATCCACCCAACATACTTAAATATTTATTTTATTAATTTTTTATTTATTTTTTTGTTTACTGGGAAAGTTCAACTTGGAACAAAGTCAATTTTCAGCAGAGGCTCGGGGAGAAACGGTCCAGATGCATGTATTTGTAAAATACACACACTAATTAATGAATTAACCAATAAAATACAAGCTGATTAAATAAGCATTTTCCAAATACAATGTTTTGTATAAAGAAACTGTTTTTATTTTGATGTTTGACACTTTGTGTCCTTCAGGTCTTAATGTAGATTGTAATCAGAGATTGCTTATTTAATCAGTTGTATTTTGGTTAAGTGTTTAATTAGTGTGTGCATTTAAGTATGTTGGGTGGATATGTTTTTTAGTACTCCTTGAAGGCTCTTTTTTGAGCTGAGGCACCAGGGAATTAAATAAAATTTTTTTGTTTGTTTGTTTTATTTTATTAGAGTGATTCCTGCCAGTGGCTTTTTTATTGTTGCTTTTGCTGTTTTTGTGGTTTTATTATAGCCAGTAGTAAGCAGTCAGATATGTTACCTGGCACCCACAGACAGAATATTCTAGGCCTTAGAGTTTGTCTTAAGAACTTCTTCTTGTTGAAATTTGAGGACGAAGGTAGATGGGTTTATCCGATCTGAGAAACCTGGAGGGGAAAGGAAGTGAAGGTAAAGCTGGATTTGTCTGCTAGTGGATTGGCTATGCCCTCAGGCTCTGACTATGTGATATCATTTGCTTTTAGTGCTGCACACTGCTGGGCATTATGTCTCAGATTTGTAACATAATTAAAGAATGCTTTATAGTTATGTTTCACGTGGGTGGCCATTTTTACCTCATATCTGGCTTTAATTGAGGTGATCAGGATCTGGAGTTCCTTGTTTAGATTAGCGAGAACATTTTGGTTTCTTTAGCATTATATTTATTTTTGTCAGCAATGATTTTTTTCTTTTATTATAGAGTTTGTTTATATTAGGGTTCCATCACTGTGGGGGGGGGGGGTATTTTTGAATTTGGATTTGCATTTATTTCTGGGAGGGCAGATGCATCTGTGCAACTACTGACACGTGCAAAGATCTTGGGAAGAAAGGATATTATATAAGCAGTGGGACTGTTGAGTTGGAAAGAGCATTTGAATTTAGCCAAGTCATCACTCAGGTTTAGTAGACTGGCCTTCACATAGTTTCTAAATACTGGGTTATTGGAGGATACATCAAGTGAATGTGACTGACTGTTGTCTGATCTGACCAGGAAGGAGGTTACAGTAAGCAGGGAGCAGAGCTGTCCCATATTAGTAAGGACCAAGTCCAGAATTTTATCTTCCTTGGTTGGGGTGCAGGCTAACTGGTTCAGGGAGTTTGCATTTATGAAGTCCAGATATCTCTGGGCATACACGTTTGAGGATGTACAAGTCTCCCATATTATGAAGCAATAGTTAAAGACTTCTAGGACACTGCTGTTTGGCTTAATACATAGTGACTCCATACTGGTTAGATAGGAGGTATGCGCTGAGGAGGACATGGGAGGGGTCCTGTACTTAGCTGTGATGTAATAAGGGGAATTGTTTATAGCACATTGAACATGGAAGAGTTCTAAGTAAATATTTTGCCTAACAAGTCTGAGATGATATTTATTTTTAAGAATGTAGAGACACATTCCTTTAATGCCTATATCTAATGTGGTGGGTTTGTAGGAGGGTTAGGTATTGAAGGCCATCACTGATGGGGTGCTTTCACTGATGTTGTACCAAGTCTCTGAGATGATGCATATATCTACATTTTCCAGACTAAGTAGTGTGTGTCGGGTGTGGAGGTTTTCGTTAAGGCCCCTAGCATTCAGCAACAATACCTTATTACAGTCCTGATTCTATTTAGTTATGTTGGAAGTTTTAGAAGACAGATCTTACCTAAAAAAGCACTATGGGGTGGACAAGGGTTTTAGCCAATATACAGAAGCCATGTCGAGGGAGGCGTGCAGATTATTGCTGGCAAAGCAATTTGGGCTGTCTACCATATCATCCTAGGCTGAATATATATATATATATATATATATATATATATATATATATATATATATGGGTATATGGGTCCCTTTCAGATTGTCGAACATTCAAAAGCTCGACTTTCATATGGCCGACACCATAAGATCGAACTTTTAAAAGTTGAGTTTGAGGGGCTTGCCCCCCGCTAGCAACATTTTGTTTTTTATTTTGTTTTTTTTTTTTACATGTTCGAACATTTAAATGTTCGATTATATGGTCTTGGCCATATGAAAGTTGAACATATGAATTTTCGATCATTCAAAGTAGACATATATATATATATATATATATATATATATATATATATATATATATATATATATATATATACATGTGTGTGTGTGTGTGTATTTAGATAGATAGATTTGTATTTCCTTAGAATGACTCCAGAATCTAAGCCAATTATTGAAGTAATGAGTTACATACAGGAGGCCTCTGTGGTTTTGGGAGGTTACTTTAAGAGCCACATCATATGTAGGTCTAAGTGTCTGATCTGAGGTGCTTGAGATCATTTACTCTAGTGTTGTGTGGTGCAGACAACTTGCTTGTTATTTGTAGTGGCTTTGTGTGAAATCTTTGTCTTGAAGAACATTATATAACTACAAGTCTTACACACTGTGGCAGATTTTTTTCAAGTAGTAGTTAGCATGAGGCAATTTCTACATTGTCTCAGTATTCCAATTTCAAGCAAACTGGCTACAGAGACAGTTGGAAAGTGCATATTCATGTTCTGTTTGCTTTCTACTGTGGAGGAGTTGAGCCTAAGAGATTAAGAGTTGCTTATGTAGAGTGCCGTCTGTCTAAAACAAAAATTCAAGTCTACACACCAGGAACAAGGCACTTTGGACAAACCTGATGCTCTTTGCACAACTACTGACTATTAAACACAGTAAAAATTTCTGGTGTAGGTTACTTAGATAAAGTTACAGTTCTAAGTGCCTGCATCTGTACAGTGCATGGTTAAACATGGCTGTTTGATAAGTAATGCCACAAAACATGGGTGCAAGATGAGCAATGTCGCACAAACATGCATGCAAGATGAGCAATGCAGAGCAAACATGGGTACAGGATGAGCAGTGGCGAGCAAACATGGGTGCAAGACAAGCAATGTCAGGCATACATGAGTGCAACATGAGCAATGTTGCGCAAATATGGGCAACTTATAATAGCACAGAAATACAAAAAAATTCAAATGCACCCTCTGGCCAATAGCAAAACAGCATAATCCACTGTTCTGCAAGCAATCAGAGGCCTACAACTTGCTGAGGTCTTTCACTACTCTCACCAGAGTTTAAGCCAAAGAAATTCTATCTCAGATCACAGTAAATGCCAAAAAATAAGTGCAGAGGTACCACAATAACTCAATAAGAATTCAAAATTACTTATTCTACATGTTTCTAGGTTGGTAGTAAGTTAATTATGATATAAAACAGTATCAGTCTGTAATACAGTTACTTAGCATTGAGCAGCTCTAAGTGAATAAACACAAGACCATGTACATAAGATAACTTATAATAACACAGAAATACTTTTTCCACAAACAAGTTTTCACGTCATAGACATGGCTCAGTCTAGACATATAATGTCATAGCACTTTTGATCATTCAGAAGTGAGCCTTCACGTGACAAAAATTCCTTTCTGACTGCTTTTTCACTAAGCTATTTATAGAAATATGACAAAATCGATTTATTTCTATAATTAACTACATATATAGCACAGAGTATTTCTCAAGATGTACAGCTTAACAGAGCAAATATCAATGACAGTTTTCTTGAATATCATCTGTGGTTTCACTTGATGCCATGAAATATTTTGCAAATTACAGAAATTTTGAAGTACATACGGAAATATTATATGTCTTTCATAACTCAAAAACACACCAAACACTGGAAACCAAAAATTAAATAACAAAAGTCAGAGAAAAGAGCCAAAATGGTGCTAAATTTTAATAACAAAGCATACACATTAAACAGTAAGTGCTTTCATCCGCATTGGACTTCTTCAGACTGCATAATGTGACTACATAACTGAAATACTTATAAAGCGAATGCATAAGCACATCACCTTATAATTAATGATGCAACCCTTTCCTTTTAAGGAAAGCTATGAAGTCTTCCCTATCATTTAACCCAGGTGGATGGCAGGCATTTAACTTAACCTGCCATTTGTATTCTTTCCACCCAAGTTCTTCTTCTGCATTAAACTTGTCAACATTCAAAACTTCATCTAAAACACAAAATTTAAAATTTACATCACGTGCATTTTCTTTGTAATGCTTGCCCAGCACATTTTTTTCATCTTTGATACTCGCTGCATATTTATGCTCATATATCCTTTTGTATAACTCTCTTGTTGTGCATCCAACATAAAAAGATTTACATGACAAACATTCAACTAAATATAAAAAGGTGCTATATGTTTGAAATTGGTAGCAGCCTGCCCCTTGTTCATAAGTTAGTTCTAGATTAACTGCCCTTATAAGTCATTTTAAGCCTAACCAATTATCTCATTTGAGAATCAAACCCTGCACATTGTGCTTGCAAGGTTAACACCTTAACCATTATGCCAACCCCCACAGTCTTTGGCTCTGTTCTTCAACTCAGTAATACAAAAATCTATAGTCTCTGTAGGAACGTGTGCCATTGTCTTTCTAGATGTCATAATCATTTTCTGCCCTGCATTATTACTGCTATTTTATATTTTTTCTTCTTCAGGAAGCATTAAAAATTAAGCACTATAAAGATTTCTTTTCCAGTAACACACAGAAATGAGTCAGTCTGTAACTTTCCAGGGTTCACAACCGATCCGCTCATAAGATCATAGGATCACAGGAGATTACTAGGCTATCGACTCAGAGATCATTTTAAGCCTAGCCATTTCAACTTAATGTAATACCATAGAAGTACAAGTCAATACCCAAGACTGCCTTTAATGATGGCTACTTATGTCCAGGACGGTTGTGGGCACTATCCCCAGTAAGAATTTACAGTGCCCCATTCACTCGTCCAGGTTCCTCTTGAATAGTGTCATAGAGGTGCTCTGTTTCTCATGAACTGGTAGCCTGTTCTAAAGATGTGGCTGTCACTGGGAAATAAATCTGTCCCTCCAGCATGTCCTATTTAAGTCACAGGCCATATTTAAGTCCCTGGAATGGGTAGCCCTAGACCCATTTAATTTATGGATATGCAGTAGGTTTATTAGTTATGGGGCTTAGGTTGCTTTGTAGGCCAGGCAAAAGGAAGAATAACCTGAATTTCTAGACCCAAAGCTCCCAGTTTTATGCCAATATTCCTTGTAGTAAGAACATTTCTATCATTTGTTGCTGAAGATCTTTTTCACTAAATTATACCTTTGTGAATTACTTTGTAAGGGTAATGGGACTTTTGTATCTTTGTGAAGCTATGTGTTGCTCCATGTAGGTCCACCCAACATGAGCAGGTCATAACAGAGAGATCAGAGTACATATAATTCATTAGAGAATGTTGTAGAAATCCACTCCATTATTTTTTTCTAAGAAAAGACACGTTGAAATGATGCTGGAGTATGAGACCATTATGTCTGAAGTTACCCAGTGTGCTACTGGGGAAAAATAGAAGGCAAATATAAGCAGTGCTATAGGCTGTGACACAGATGGATTAAATCCAAAATGATGCCCATCTGCTGAGGTACTGGGAAATAAAGGACATTCTGATGCAGCAAACAATTATATACCACAGTGGAACTTGGAATGTAAGAACTATGAATCTAGGTAAACTTTATTTCGTCAGAGATGAGATGATAGGAATAAACACTGATTAAGCATGAATGCTTTGGAAATTTTTGAACTAAAACGGACTTAATGTCACAGAAACTAAACATAAAAGCTGGATATCTTTGTCATATTTTATTGGAATTTGAACAAAACTAAGGGTATATGAGCTATATTGGAAGAATAATATTGTTCACATTTGATAATTATGTATGTTGGGAATAGTAAAGATCCTGGTCACATGAAAATATGTATATAACATTCAAATATTGTTTCATTCTGTTTAAGTATTAAGATTGTGTATACATGCTATAACATTTATCTATTTATCTATCTAGCTTACATTTGTTTTTTTATTTTTAATTCATTTTCCTAATTTTGTAAATCTAGTATCTTCTGGTCAGACACTGATGGACTTGTTGCGCATCTGCAAAACAAACAGCATTAAAAATAGATTTATAGGTGAGTAAAGGATAACGACCACTGAGGCCTTTTAAAGCCTAGCCATGCATCCCAAATCTATGACAAGTTCTGATAACCTTGGTAAAGTGTAAGACGGGGCTTGGGAGATGAAACATTTACAAGCAGGGGCCTGGGAGATGAAGCATTTACAGGTTGCCTGTGTCCATTAGAGACATAGGTGCTAAAGCAGGGGGTGAATTTCTGGTTCCCTATCCAATTGTTCTAGTTACACTTGAATTGTGTTAGGAAGGAACTCTGCTTCACCTGAATGGGGAGCCTGTTCCAAAGAAGGAGCTGTTTCTGGGATAGATACTTGTCTCTCCAGCAGGTCTTATTTATATCACAGGCAAGGATTAAGGCTTTATAATGGGTAATTCTGGTGCTGTTTGTTTTGAGGATATGCAGGAGGTCCATCAGGGTGGGTTTGACAATGCCTTGTATGCCAGGCATAGATCTCCCCTCAACAGCCTGGCATACAAGGCATTGTCAGACCCACCCTGATGGACCTTCTGCATATCCTCAAAACAAACAGCACCAGAATTACCCATTATAAAGCCTTAATCCAACAGCAAAGAGACAGAATACAGGGTCAGAGCTTTGAGGTGGTCTGAATTTATCTGCCACTAAGTTTGCTATATTTTCTGGCTGGTCTATATTAGTTTGCCAAAATTTATTTTCAGTGAACACCTGTTCATCAACCCATATTCAGTGAAAATCACTTCCGCAATTTGCTGAATATTCCAAGGGCAAAGACGTAGTTGGCGAACTACACAACTTTGCCCTTTTCTCCACTGTAGTGCGATCTCAGAGTTGGTATATATAGTTGGGGGGGGCAAATTCTCCCACTTGGGTGGGTTCGATTTAGTTAGATGTGGGTCCATTGTGCTGCAGGACAAGTATTTCATTGCCCTTGGAAAATTCAGTGAATCGCAGAAGTGATTTTCACTGAATACTGGTCGATGAATAGGAGTTAGCTGAAAATACATTTTGGCGAACTAATATAGACCTCTTCTGGCTCAGTATAAATGGCTCCATTAACAATGAGTTCTGCATACAATTGTGCATTGCCTTTGAGGTTGCTTGCTAAAGAATACATTGTAGCCATTGCCCTGAAAGGCCAAATTTACCTCAGATTTGGCTTTGGTAGGTTTTATTTGTCCTTTGAGCTGTTTGTCTAGTTTGATGAGAATGTTTTTATCCTGCTGGGTGAAAAATCTCCTACTGTTTGCCATGATTTTATTCCTTCTGTTATGCAGCCTATTAATGTTGTGATTCCACCAGGGGGCTTGTTTTTTGAGTTAGTCCTGTACTTATTCCTGGTGAGTACAGCTGCCTCTGTGCAGTTATTAACATGCTTGTATATAGTTTCTGTGAACAGTTCCATGTAGGCAGCAGTGATTTCAGGTTTTACAGGGGCTTGGAATTTTTCCAGGTTATCACTTAATATTAGAAAGTATTTTTAGAGTAATTCCTGAATGTTCTATCATTAACTGGGGTTCTGGGTTTTATTTTTACTTCAAAGGACACTGTTTTATGTTCTGACCATAGCAGAAAGGACATTACACCAGGGGGGTGTGCAACAATCTCTCATATTAATGAGGACCAGAACCAGTATGTTTGTACCCTAGTCAGCCTATTGACAATCTGGTCCTGGTGAGTAAGTGTTTACAAAATCCAAGAATCTCTGTGTCTGCACATTTGGTGTTGTGTATGATTCCCAGTTAACAGTGGGGCAACTAAAGTCACCCATGAGTACGGTATTGGGTTTAATGGTGAGTGTTTCCAGTAAGCTTAAATACATGTTATTGGTTTCCTAGGTCAAAAAAGGGAACATATAGCTTGCAAGGAAGTGGTATGGGATTTTGACTAAGGTGATTTGAAAGTGGAGAAGCGCAAGCCCATCGTCCTGTTTAACCACCCTAAAGGTATATTTATTTTTTGCATAAATGAACACACCTCCGCCTTTAGTCCCCACCTGTGTAGTAGCTTGTTGAAGGACCTAAACCTTGTCTGTGTCATAAACAGGACATGCTGAAGGGACAGGTATGTGTCACAAAGATTACCTCTTCTCTGGCACAGGCCTCCCATCCCCATCTATATTACATCACTGAAGATTTAGTTAACTGAATAACTAAAGCTCGATCTTGTAATATCGACAGCTAAAATTGTGAACGGCCGATTCAATCAAGGGAAACACTTCCCTTGCCCGAATAAAAAAAAAAACCCTTTACATCCGAAATCAAGTGGGGGGCTTCGTCCCCACAACCCCTACTTATTCGATTAAGTAAAGCTTTGATCATGTAATAGGGAACCTCCCATCCATGTGAAGCAAAGCTCATCCTTAACCATATTCAAGCATAACTGGGACCGATGGATGGGAAATCACAAATTTACTCCTGGTTTGGCACCTATGTCCCTAATTGACAGGAACAACCTCTTTACTAATACAGGCTTACGACCAGACCCTTTAAAACAAACAGCCATTCTCGAGATGCCAGCTCTAGACAATGTTCAAGCCCTGCAACATTTTCTTGGCATGGTCAACTACCTAGGCAAGTTCATTCCAGACTTGTCAACTTTCAGCACCACTCAGAGAGCTGACATGTAAAGATGTAGCCTGGTTTTGGTTAGAGCAACACCAAAGAATATTTGATGTCCTGAAACAGAGAATTGCAAGTCCACCAATGCTCAGATGCTATGATGTTCACAAACCAGTTATACTTTCCTGTGATGCTTTGAAATTTGGACTTGGTGCAGTCATTCTACAAGAGGATCTACCTGTTGCCTAAACATTGAGAACTCTTACCTGGACAGATGCAGTATGCCCAGCTCGAGAAAGAGTTTTTGGCAATTGTGTTTGCATGTTCAAAGTTCCATGATTATGTTTATGGTAGACCTGTCCAGATCGAAACAGACCGCCAACCATTAGTCCCTATGCATTCAGCTCCAGCCAGACTGCAATGTATGATTCAGAGACTGCAAAAGTACAATTTCAATCTTGTCTACAAGAAAGGCAAACTTCTTTATCTTGTTGATATCTTATCCACATCGTCCAGAAACACCACAGAACAGCACGAGAATGAGAATCTTGATTTTGAAGTCATGGAATTGAGAAATGTTTCTTCCACACATCTTGATGAGCTGAGAGATTACACAGCCATGGATCCAGTTTTACAAAGGTTCAACCACTTTATCAATCAAGGATGGCTGTTAAAGCAATCTAGTTTACCTCAATAGGTGCAACCTTGTTTTATTTTCTATACAGAGATGAGATTTTGTCTGACAAAGGCATCATAATGAAAGGTCCAAAAGTAATTGTTCCAAAGTCCTTACAACAAGAGTACATTACTAAATATAACAACCAAAAGCAGGATCCAACACAGATTTACTGGATAGTCTCTCTCTAGCGCCTCGGCTTTCGCCTTCAAGGAGAATACTATCAAATACATTCACACATATTTATACCATAAAAAATTAATTAATTAAACAATTTAACAATTAATTACAAAAAAACTTTCCAATTGCAATCTACATTAATTCCACTAGGTGTCATAGTACCATATTTTAATATAAAAACTGTCTCTTTATATAAAAGTTTCTTTTTAACTATTTCATCATTTTTATCTACATTAATGTGTTCTAGAATAGTAGCAGACATGCCTTCTGGATCACTATTATGATAATCCTTAAAATGCACTGCAAGAGGACTTTCTATTTTTTTATTTTTGATGTCTCTTACATGCTCCTGCAACCTTACTTTAAAGGCACATTTGCTTTCCCCTATATAAAATAGTCCACATGGACACTTCAATGCATATACAACTACTTCTGTGTTGCATGAAAATTTTCCAGTAGATTTAAAACATTTCCCATTTATATACTCAAATATTTTACTTACATATTTACAAGAAATACATTTCCCAAATTGATACGTTCCCATTAACTTCACATCTATATTTAAATTCACCTTTGGTGTAAAAAATTTAGCATGAACCAACATGTCTTTAAGGTTTCTACTTCTCTTGTAGGAAAAAGTAATATTTTTTGGAAACATATCTATCAAATCTTTGTACTTAAATAATGAAGTCCAATAAAATTGAATTGCCTGTCTGACTTCTTCCGATAATCAATCATAAGTCATTACCATGTACACTTTATCCAAATATTTAGATTGTTGTTTCTTATCAAAATATTTATTTCTTTTCCTACCCCCCTTCCATACATTACTTTCTTTTGCCTTATTTAAGGACAATTCTACTTCTTTTGCATCATAACCTCTTCTAATAAATAGCTGTGAAGTTTTTTCTAATTCTATATCAATTTCATTTGTATTATTACACAGTCTCATAACTCTTATAAATTCTCCATATGGTAGATATTTCATTAGATGTGGCGGATGGTAACTATGTCCATCCAAAAAATGTAAACTTTCTTCAAATTTACGATTTACTTTAGTAACAATTTTACTATTCTCCTTTCCCTCTAGAATTACATCCAAAAAAATCACTTTATCTAACTGGAAACCATCAAATTTCAGTTCAAATTCATTCTTTTGTAAATTAGCCATAAAACTATGTACTTCCTGTTTTCCTCCCTTACAAATAAAAATTAAATCATCAATGTAACGATAATATTTAACTACATATTTTTAAAAAATTCCATTTGATATAAAAATTCCATCTCAAAAAAATACATCATTATATTTGCATACATGGGGGCAAATACTGCCCCCATTGCTGTGCCTTTCAACTGATGGAACAACTGCCCATCAAAATAAAAGTAGTTGTTTTTAAGGCAGAATTCTACCAATTCAATAATATAGAAAGATTGTGGACTATCTCCTAAAATTTTTTCCAATGCTTTTAAACCATACTCATGTTTGATACTTGTGTATAAACTTTTTACATCTGCCGTTAACCAATACATATCCTTGGTCCATACAATCGGTAATATTTTTTCTAGAAAATCAAAACTATCTTTAATAAAAGATGCCTGTTTAATAACATGTGGATATAAAAAACTATGTAAAACTGTACCCATACAATGTAAAAAATAATTACATGCTGACACAATAGGACGCCCTGGGGGATGATGAATATTCTTATGCACTTTCGGTAAGCAATAAAATGTAGCTATTTCACAGTTATCTATCTTAAATTTCTTACATATATCATCCTTTGAAAAATAACCCAACCAGTATCCTTTCTGAAGTAAAACATCAAATTGTTTTACAGCTTCTTCATAATCTTTAATTTCACATCTACTATAGGTCTCACTGTCATTTAAATGTTCTAAACACATTTGAGCATATTGTGTATAATGCATCAATACAACTTTATTGCCCTTATCTGCTGGTTTTATTATTAATTCATGGTTTTTAATTAATCCCTGTAGGGCCTGCCATTCCAATCTGGTCAAATTGTAATTGATACTATGTCTATTAACCTCAAAATTACTATAAATTGACTCAATTACAAAATCAATCATTGCTGAAAAATTCTTGATCCCCTCATGTGAAAAAGGTGGAACAAAATGACTTTTAACCATCACCTTAGATGTATCCAACTGACTATATCCATTATTATTAACAGAAGCTTCATCTTCTGACATGCAAGAATAAAAACTGTCATTTGAATCATCCAAAAAAGAAGAAGACATATTATTACTTTCATCATAGAGTTTTTGGCAATTGTGTTTGCATGTTCGAAGTTCCATGATTATGTTTATGGTAGACCTGTCCAGATCGAAACAGACCGCCAACCATTAGTCTCAGTCATGAAAATGCCTATGCATTCAGCTCCAGCCAGACTGCAATGTATGATTCAGAGACTGCAAAAGTACAATTTCAATCTTGTCTACAAGAAAGGCAAACTTCTTTATCTTGCTGATATCTTATCCACGTCGTCCAGAAACACCACAGAACAGCACGAGAATGAGAATCTTGATTTTGAAGTCATGGAATTGAGAAATGTTTCTTCCACACATCTTGATGAGCTGAGAGATTACACAGCCATGGATCCAGTTTTACAAAGGTTCAACCACTTTATCAATCAAGGATGGCTGTTAAAGCAATCTAGTTTACCTCAATAGGTGCAACCTTGTTTTATTTTCTATACAGAGATGAGATTTTGTCTGACAAAGGCATCATAATGAAAGGTCCAAAAGTAATTGTTCCAAAGTCCTTACAACAAGAGTACATTACTATCTTGCATCGTGGTCACCCAGGAACCGACTCTACCAAAAGAAGGATGAGAGGGTTACTATTTTGGTCATCTATGTCACAAGACATTGAGAGAGCACTTTTATCTTGTTCGGTGTGTAATAGCACAAAGCCACATCAACAGAAGGAACCACTTCAGTTTAACCAGATTCTGGAACTACCTTGGTCGACAGTAGCCACTGATATCTTCTAGTAGAATGGTCAACATTATTTGGTGATAGTAGACTCTTACTCCAATTGGTTCGACATTGACTTACTTCCTAACCCAGCATCTAGTACTGTCAGTACTAAGATGAAGTGTCATTTTGCTGTTCATGGTAGTCCACACAAAGTTATGTCTGACAATAGTACGCAGTTTACAAGCTAACAGTTCAAAAGATTTGTTGAAGAATGGGAGTTTACTCATCTCACAAGTAGTCCAGAGTACTCGCAGTCAAATGGTTTGGCAAAATACGCAGTTCAAAGTGCAAAACAGTTACTTGAGAGGTCAAAATGAGACAATACTGATGTTTTCCAGAATATCTTGAATCTCAGAAATGTTCCTCTTGATAAACATCTTGGTTCACCTGCTCAGAGACTTCTGTCAAGACAAACTAGAACCACATTACCAATCAGTATTCAATTGTTGGTTCCATGTGTCAAGAATAATAGGTTAGTGAAAGCCAATCTGTTGAAGAAATGCCTATCCCAGAAGTCCTGATGCTGTGAAGAATATTGGTCCAAAGCTGAGATCGTACATTGTAGAATCAGAAGGAGCAACCTTTAGGTGGAATAGGCACCATTTGAGACCGGTGTCCGAGCCTTTACCACAACACATAGCCTGTGAGAAAGATTCTTTATCTCATAGTCAGTTGTCCGGTGTTCCAGTTCCAGAGGACATCCCTGTTCCTATGAGGAATCCAGAAGTTGCCGATATGAGTTGTGCACTGCAGACTGTTGCTATATTTGGCCCCATCTGCTATGTTATGAGATGTGGTTGAATCTCTAAACTCTGTAACAGATAAGAAGCAACCTGGACATGAATGTTGTGTTTTGTTTCTAATGTACATAGTAATGCATGTCTATCTCTAATATTGTTTTGCATAAAGGGCAATCTTTTTAAGAGGGAGGATGTAGATCAATTTATGTGTATATACTTTTAAGAAGTTATCCAAGGGCTTACACAAGTGTATAAATACTGAGCATGAGCGAGCCTGACTGCCATTTTGTAGTTAGCTGTTAAGATGTAAGCATGTATGTATGTAAACTCTGTCTGTTAACTAGTTCAGTCGTATTTACTGATGCTGCTATCCATCCTGATGTGTTTGTATGTATTAAAGCATCTGAACGAAACCACAAGCCTTCTTGTAATATGTGTCAGAGACGAACAATCGACACACGCACTGGTCTTAGTACACACTCTCCTTTAGCAACCTGTCAGACCGTTTTACATATGGATATCATCAGATGGTCAATATAGATATCAAATTGACTATATATTTTGCAGTCAGAGATGTAAGAACTCTATACAGGCAGCAACAAAAAAAAAAAAAACTGGAACTGACCTTATCTCCATCCAGCAGCTTGTCATCTCAAAGTTTACAACCAAATTTAAAAAAATTAGAAAATCCCTAAGGCCAACCAGATATACGCACTGCAATACTCCACATGAATTTTAACTGGATGTGAAGAACAGATTTAAGGAATTAGACCTCATGGATAGAATGCCTGAGGACCTATGTAGAGAACTCTGTGGTCTTTCCTGTAGGTGGCTGTGACACTGCCAGCCCAGCTATCTGGAATTTTGTAAATAATCATATGTCATTTGTGAATATTAATATGATTCATATGCTTGTCTTACAAATGTAAGAGAACTATACTTCTTCTTCTTCTTTTGGCTGTTCCCGTTAGGGGTCGCCAAAGCGGATCATCTGTTTCCATTTCTTCCTGTCCTCTGCATCATGCTCTTTCACACCAACCGCCTACATGTCCTCTCTCACCACATCCATAAACCTTATCTTAGGCCTTCCTCTTTTCCTCTTAACTGGCAGCTCCATCCTTAACATCCTTTTCCCAATTTACCCAGCATCCCTCCTCAGCACATGCCCAAACCAATGCAATCTCGCCACTCTTGCTTTGTTTCCAAACTGTCCGACCTGAGCTGACCCTCTAATATACTGATTCCTAATCCTGTCCATCCTAGTCACACCCAGTGCAAATCTTAACATCTTTAACTCTGCCACATCCAGCTCTGACTCCTGCCTTTTTGTCAATGCCACCGTCTCCAATCCGTATAACATAGCTGGTCTCACTACCCTCTTATAGACCTTCCCTTTCACACTTACTGGTACCCGTCTGTCACAAATCACTCCTGACACTCTTCTCCACCCACTCCATCCTGCCTGTACTCTCTTCTTCACCTCTCTTCCACACTCACCATTACTCTGAACTGTTGATCCCAAGTATTTAAACTCATCCACCCTCACCACCTCTACTCCTTGCATCCCCACCAATCCTCTACCCTCCCTCTCATTTACACACATATATTCTGTTTTAGCCCTGCTGACCTTCATTCCTCTTCTCTCTAGAGCATATCTAAACCTCTCCAGGGTCTCCTCAACCTGGTCCCTACTCTCACTATATATCACAATGTCATCTGCAAACATCATAGTCCACGGGGCCTCCTGTCTGATCTCATCTGTCAACCTGTCCATCACCACTGCAAATAAGAAAGAACTCATTGCTGATTCTTGATGTAATCCCACCTCCACCTTAAACGTATCTGTCACTCCCACCGCAGTCCTCACCAGTGTCACACTATCCTCGTACATATCCTGTACCACTATTACATACTTCTCTGCCACTCCCGACTTCCTCATACAATACCACAACTCCTCTCTAGGCACCCTGTCATATGCTTTCTCTAAGTCCACAAAGACACAATGCAACTCCTTCTGACCTTCTGTGTATTTCTCCAACAATAATCTCAGAGCAAACATTGCATCTGTAGTGCTCTTTCCTGGCATGAAACCATACTGCTGATCACTAAGCATCACCGCCCTTCTTAACCTAGCTTCCACTACTCTTTCCCATAACTTTAAGCTGTGACTGATCAATTTTATCTCTCTGTAGTTACTGCAGCTCTGCATATCACCCTTATTCTTAAAGATAGGTACCAAAACAATTTTTCTCCACTCCTCAGGCATCCTCTGACTTTCCAAAATTTCCTTAAACAATCTGGTTAAAAATTCCACTACCATTTCTCCTAAGCACCTTCATGCTTCCACTGGTATGTCATCTGGGCCAACAGCCTTTCCATTCTTCATCTTCTTCATAGCTGTCCTTACTTCCTCCTTGCTAATCTGTTTCACTTCCTGATTCACTATCCCCACATCATCCAACCTTCACTCTCTCATTCTCTTCATTCATCATCCCTTCAAAGTACTCTTTCCATCTACTCAACACAGTCTCCTCACTTGTGAGTACATTTCCCTCACCATCCTTTATCACCCTTACCTGCTGCACATCTTTCCCAGCTCTGTCCCTCTGTCTAGCCAATTGGTATAGGTCCTTTTCTCCCTTTTTAGTGTCCAATCTCTCATACAACTCTCCATATGCCTTATCTTTAGCCTTCGCCACCACTCTCTTTGCCATGCGACTCATCTCCTTATACTCATGTCTACTTTCTTCATCTCTTTGACAATCCCAGTTCTTCTTCGCCAGCCTCTTCCTCTGTATACTCTCCTGTACTTTCTCATTCCACCACCAGGTCTCCTTGTCCACCTTCCTCTGTCCAGATGTCACACCAAGCACCTTTCTAGCAGCATCCCTTACTAGCTCTGCTGTAGTTACCCCAGCTATTAGGTAACTCTTCACTGCCTCCCAGTGCCTGACTTAACTCTTCCCTGAACTCCACCTCACAATCACCCTTTTAGAACTATACATTATGTGTATATTAAAATACGGGTGCAGAGGTGTGTATAAAGTACTGAGCCAAAATGTGTCCACAGTGTACCCTACTGGAAAAGAATAGAAATGTATATAAACTATATACCTGTGCAAATGTATGTTTTAGTAATAGAAGCTGAAACATACAGAGTTAACTTGCAAAACTTCAAGAAAATAAGTGGAAATTGTTTTATGATTGTGTTATTTCAGTTTCAATGCAGCAAGCAGACACAATGTCTAGAGCTAGTGGTTTTCCAATTGTCTTGATACAGAAATAATTACTAGGTTTCAAATGTAAAAGTGTTTTATTGCTCTATGACTACCTAGCAACTGCACATTTCTGAGATATATATTTTTGACACAAAGATGTTAAATTCTAAGTACCTCTTTAGCCTGGGAACTGAGGTCAGGTGACAAAAAGTGATGTCATCCGAGCTAACCCACCAGTAATGTTGATTATTAATTTAAGAACTCTCTCAGAGAAAGTCTGTGCATTTTCTATCTTGTCTTGGACCTAGAAACATCCATTCAGTTCTTCTCATGTGCATTTGCCTTCCTCTGTAAGTAAGTTATTTAGGGCATATTATCTTTTAGATATAGCTAGGAATATAGTAAAGATTAGTTTACATGTTTTCTGTATTTGTTTGAAACTATCCTGCAATGTTGTTTTAAAATATTTCCTGGGATTCTGAACTCTGTAGTTACTGTATTGTTTGAGTGTTGTGTTGTTCTTTTATTATTTATTATTAAATATATTTAAACCTTTTAATTGTGGCTAGTTTGTTTAGAGATATTTAAGCTCTTAGTGTACTTGCATATGTATTTGGTGACACTGTATCGGCCACTCTGATAGCCTTGGTCTTGGTCACACTTACCATTTGAATAATAGTAACATTACACAGTAGGACTGAGCACCTTTTGTAAAGGCCTTAGAGTAGCTGATAAGTAGTGGTTGGTGGCAGTGATAACTACCTTATAGTCTGGGCAGAAGGGGGCATAGCTAATAAATCTGTGCCAGCCTTCTCCAGGAGTGTCTATGTGTTTGTATACAAATCAAATCTCAAGCGGTGTGTGTGTGTGTGTGTGTGTGTGTGTGTGTGTGTGTGTGTGTGTGTGTGTGTGTGTATGTGTGTGTATGTGTGTGTGTGTGTGTGTGTGTGTGTGTGTGTGTGTGTGTGTGTGTGTGTGTGTGTGTGTGTGTGAGCGAGCTACTTGGGCAGGGTCATGAAGCACTAGTTGGACAGATAGGGTGCTGGAGGTTTTAGCTTGATAACTCGGTTGAGATCTTAACCCTATAGCTGTTGCAGTGGGGAGTCTTATTGGGGATCTGGAGAAAGAGGCAGAAACCAGCCGCGGACTGACTGTGATCTCTGTGTGCTCTTAAGGGAAAATTGTACCTTACTGTGTGTGTGTGTACTTGTCATCCTCCCAATGTGTACATCCCTCACTGGTGCTAGTGGTGAGGAATGAGGCTCCTTGACTACTGGGCCAGTGCAGGGGCATCACATATTAATTGTTTGGCAGTGTTGGGGATACCCACATCACATATTAATTGGCTGATAGTGTTGAGATAGCCACAGCACATATTGATTGGCTTGTAGTGGTGTGGATATTGAATTCCTATAGCCTGTGTACAGTGGTCACTAAATGTGTTTGTACTCTCAATCAGCCATGCAGTGAACATTCAGTTCATATTACAATTGTTTTATTATTATTTTTTTTTTGTTAGCTTGGTTAGTCAGGGAGAGCAGGCAAGCATGTCATTAGAGGAGTATGGCAAGTTGACAAGGAGCCAGTTGGCTGAGATGTCCCAAGCTAAAGGACTGGTGAATGTCAACCTGACTAAAGCAGAATGATTGCAACTTTAGTCACAGCTGCATCACAGAATAGCAACCAGGAGGACAATCAGACTGGTTGTGGAGATGTACAACTCTCAGAAAATGGACAGCTCAACCTTTCTACAGAGGACTTAAAAATCCATCTGGAGTTAAAGAAACTTGAGTTGGAGGCCAAGCATTGGTAATAGAAGCAGAAGAGATATTGAGACATCTGGAGGCTGAGAAGAATGGGATGCAGAGGCAACATGAAAAGGAGATGCTGACTCTTTACCAGAGTCATGGAGGTAATGGGGAAGGGAGTAACCGAACCCCAGAAGCAACAAAGGTCAGTAAATTTCTTCCACAATTTACAGAGGGGGATCATTTTGATAGTTTCATTCATATGTTTGAGAGGGTATGTAAACAGTGTAACGTTGACCAAGTGCTGTGGGTATGGTTCCTGACCCCCTTACTCCATGGTAAAGCTGTAACTGTAATTTCTAAACTGTCTGATACTGATTGTTTAAATTATAATATTGTAAAGAACTGTTTTCTAGAATATTTTAAGTTAACACCTGAAGCTTATAAGAAAAAAGTTTTGTGAGCATAGACGCAAGGCAGATGAAAGTGTGTGTGAATATGTTGCGGAACTAAGCATGTATTTTCATAGGTGGGTGAGTGGATGTCAGGTCACCACTTTTGAAGGGCTGGCAGACCTTTTGGTGAGGGAACAAGCCCTTAGCATTTTGCTTGAGAACATGAGAATCTGGTTTGCTGATAGACACTGCAATACTGTAGATGAGTTGGGGAAGAAGGGAGACCTATACTTAGCAAGCAGGGCATCACTGCACAGGAAAGGGACACCCACTGCTGCTCATGGGTCTAAGGGAACCCATGGTAGGCAGCCCAGACCGCCCCAACAGAGTCTGCCAGTAGCAGGGGAAGCCACTAGTCCAGGTACATGTACAGGACAAAAGGTTAAATGTTTTAAATGCAACCAGTGGGGCCATGTAGCATATAGATGTCCACGGAGGCAAGGTGGGAAATAAAAGGTGGGAGAGCCTGTAAGTGTGAATGACAAAATGCAAGCAGTAAGTCATCTCGAGACAATAAGGGTACCAAATTACTACAAGAGGTTATAGCCTATCTTAGTGGATGGGAAAGAGGCCATGGCTAAGAGACACACAGCCTCTGACCTAACCATTGTAAAGCCTGCAGTGGTTAAAGAGGAGCACTACTTGCCTGGGCAGTCTACTCCAATCAGAGCTTTAGTAGGGTCCCCATTCCAAATACCTTTGGCTAGGGTTCACCTTGGCTGGGAGGATGGAAAAGGAAGCCAGCAAGAAGGTGTGTTTGAGGATATCCCTGCAGATGTCCTGATAGGGAATGATTTTGATAATGCTGTACCCTGGGTGCATGCAGTTACACGCAGTCAGGCTTGGAGACCAGCATGTGGGTCTGGTAGCCTGGGGGTGACTCAGACAGACCACACACTTGCAGCCAGGACTGGTGAGGTGGTTACATCAGGGAGGGAGCTACCATATAGCAGTGAGACTGAAGTTGATCCACAGCTGCTTGTGGGTACTGATGTTCCCTTGGATAGAGTGACTGCAAGGACAGAGGTGAGTTGTAGTAGCCAGGCTGACAGTGAGGCACCACTGTCAGAGAATACCAGTCTTCCTGTGGAAGTGGAGCTGGGAAGGGTTACAAAGAGAGAGTTGAGACAGGCTCAGCTCTCAGACCCTACATTACAAGGTCTGAGGGAGGTAGCTAGTGAGGCACATGATTCTTAAGGGAAGGGGGAACCTGTATACTGGGACAAAGGTTTACTGAATACAGATTGAACCCCTGAGGGAGGGCTAGAGGGTGAGAGAATATAGCAGTTGGTAGTGCCCAGAGCCTACCTTCTGGCAGTTCTAGCCATAGCTCATGATATTTCCTTTGCAGGTCATAAGGGCATAAAATCTATGAAGAGACATATTATGCACAACTTCTATTGGCCTGGAATTTCCAGAGATGTAACTGGGTACTTCAGGACCTGAGAGCAGTGCCAAAAGGTAGGCAAAACAGGAGACAAGGTGAACCCTCCTTGATGCCTTTGCCCATGACTGAAGAGCCATTTCAGAGGGTAGCTATGGATATTGTGGGGCCTCTGAGTACCCCAAGTTCCACAGGGAAAAAGTATATCCTAGTGGTAGTAGATTATGCTACCAGATATCCTGAGGTAGTGGCTCTGTCCTCCATTGAGGCAGAAAAGGTGGCAAATGCTTTGTTAGAGATTTTCAGCAGGGTAGGCTTCCCAAAAGAAATACTGACTGACAGAGGTGCCAATTTCATGTTAGACCTGCTGGCTTATCTGTGGAAATACTGTGGGGTGAAGCACCTAAAGACCACCCCTACCATTCCCAGACTAATGGTCTTGTTGAGAGGTTAAACTCTGCACTCAAGTCTATGCTATGGGCATTTGCAGACCAGTTTAAGAGGGACTGGGACAAATATCTGCCCCATCTGTTGCTTACAGAGAGGTGCCCCAGGAATCCACAGGTTTTTCACCCTTTGAGTTGCTGTATGGACATAGGGTGAGGGGAACTCTAGCTTTGATTTGAGATGAGTGGGAGGGTGAGTGTAAATTCCACAAGGAGTCTGTTGTGGCATATGTCCTAAACCTCAGAACAAGGCACAGGGAACTCATGGGCTTGGCCCAGGAGAACCTGGCAGAAGCCCAACAGCAGAAAAAGGTTTGGTATGACAGGAATGCTCGAGCTAGAGAGTATGCTCTAGGGCAGCAGGTAATGATTCTCATTCCTGTCAGACACAACAAGCTGCAGGCAGCCTGGGCAGGACCCTACAAGGTGATAAGGAATATTAGTAATGTTAACTACATGGTAGAACTGATAGGCAGGAGCCAGGGGCACAAATTCTACCATGTTAACATGATGAAACCTTACTATGACAGGGAGACCCTTGTGCTATTTGCAGCACAAGGCAGGAGGAGTCTGAGGGGGGATTTTTAGCTACAGGGACCCAGCCAGGAAAATCCCAAATTACTATGGTGGAGCCTAGGGTTCCAGGCATATGATGGATCAGTGCAGCATGGTACTGGGTTCAGCAATGCCAAGGCAGCTTGAATCTCAAGACAGGGAATGGGGTAAGGTATTTGCAGATAGGCTTAACCCTCTCAAGCAACACTTCTCAAGGGTCACTTGAAAAAATAGATTGGGTTTTTGGGGAGGGGAGAATTGTGACACTGCCAGCCCAGCTATCTGGAATTTTGTAAATAACCATATGTCATTTGTGAATATTAATATGATTCATATGCTTGTCTTACAAATGTAAGAGAACTATATGTTATGTGAATATTAAACTACCAGTGCAGAAGTGTGTGTAAAGTACTGAGCTAAAATGTGTCCATAGTGTACCCTACTGGAAAAGAACAGATATGTATAGAAACTATACAGTATACCTGTGCAAATGTATGTTTTAATAGTAGAAGCTGGAACATACAGAGTTAACTTGCAAAACTTCAAGAAAATAAGTGGGAATTGTTTTACGATTGTGTTATCCCAGTTTCAGTGCAGCAAGCAGACACAGTGTTTAGAGCTAGAGGTTTTCCTATTGTCTTGAAACAGAAATAATTACTAGGTTCCAAATGTAAAAAGTGTTTTTAATGCTCTATGACTTCTTAGCAGCTGCACACTTCTGAGATATATGTATTTTTGACACAGATGTGTTAAATTCTAAGTATCTGTTTAGTCTGGGAACTGAAGTCAGGTGACAAAGAGTGATATCATCCGAGCTAACCCAGCAATAGTAATGTCTTTCAGCTTTTCCCGGTTTGGGGTTGCCACAGCGGAACTCCGGTCCGCTCAGGATTGGCAGTGGATTTTTACAGTGCCGAGTTGCCAGCACGATGCCCAACCTTCAAGGAAGGCACAACTATTCATGCACGCACCTACCTGCATGGCTTTAAATGTCACTCGACCGCAGGCAGGACATGCAAACTCCACACAGAAGGCACTCCAGCGAGCTAACCCAGCAATAATGTTGATTATTAATTTAAGAACTCTCTCAGAGAAAGTCTGTGCATTTTCTATCTTGTCTTGGACCTATAAACAGCCACTCAGCACTTCTCATCTGCATTTGCCTTGCTCTGTAACTAAGTTATCTAGGGCATAGTATCTTTAGAGATACATAGGAATATAGTAAAGATTAGTTTAAATGTTTTCTGTATTTATTTGAGACTGTCCTGCTATGTTGTTTTAAAATAATTCCTGTGATTCTGAATTCTGTAGTTACTGTGTTGTTTGAGTATTGTCTTGTTCTTTTATTATTTATTATTAAATATATTTAACCCTTTTAATTGTGGCTGGTTTGTTTACAGATATTTAAGCTCTACGTGTACTTGCATATGTATTTGGTGACACTGTATTGGCCACTCCAATAGCCTTGCTCTTGGTTACACTTACCATTTGGATAATAGCAACATTACACAGTAAGACCGAGCACCCTTTCTAAGGGCCCTAGAGCAGCTGATAAGTAGTGGTTGGTGGCAGTGATAACTACCTTATAGTCTGGGCAGAAGGGGGCATAGCTAGTAAATCTGTGCCAGGCTTCCCCAGGTGTGTTTGCGTGTGTGTGTTTGTATATAAATCAAATTGCAAAGTGTGTGTGTGTGTGTGTGTGTGTGTGTGTGTGTGTGTGTGTGTGTGTGTGTGTGTGTGTGTGTGTGTGTGTGTGTGTGTGTGTGTGTGTGTGTGTGTGTGTTAGCTACTTGGGCAGAGACACGAAGCATTGGTTGAACAGAGAGGATGCTGGAGGTTTTGGCTTGACCACTTGGCTGAGATCTCAACCCTATAACTGTGCCAGTGGGGAGTCTTATTTGGGATCTGGAGAAAGAGGCAGAAATCAGCCCCAGAGTGATTGTGATCTCTGTGTGCCCTTAAGGGAAATTATACTTTTCTGTGTGTGTACTTGTCATCCTTCCAATGTGTACGTTCCTCACTGGTGCCAGTGGTGAGGATTGGGGCTCCTTAATTACTGGGCCAGTGCAGGGATGTTGCAGTGGCAATCAACATATTCCAGATAGAAAGAATATTAAGAAGGCAAAATGGCTGTCTGTGGAATATTTAAAACTGACCAAGGTAAAAAAAGAGAAAAAAGGCGATGGAGACAGGAAAATATATTAAATAAAATCCATAATTCTAGAGAAGAACAAGGAAAAATAAAGAGACCTGTTTATGTGAGCAGGTCAAAAAGAAAATGGAATGGTAAAGAGATCACTTCAAGAAGATTGGTGATCACGCCTTTTAACGATATCACATTTAATGGAATATTCTACTTTTAGCAGGGATCAGAAAATGTGCTTCTCTTTTCCAGTCTGACCATGAATGGCTCCAGTTTCCATGTTCTCATTGTCTCTTAAACCTAGCCAATAAGAGGCCAACATCAGAGGTCAGGTAACAAAGGGACCTAAATAGTCTTGGCACCACAATACAGTTTTGTTTTAGGAAAATGGAGGAGTCTGACAGCCCCAAGAGATCACAGCAGTCAGCTCAGAATCGGATCCTGCAGTGAGCAGCCCCTCATCTCTTCAGGACAGATAAGATCCAGCTGCCTGGTCTTATGCAGAGCTCAAACTCAAGTAACAAATGCAGGCAGACAGAGCAGAGCTACAGAGGCTGATAAAAGGACCACAGTCAAGCCTGCAGGATATGATATCAAGCCCTAGAATTTTTTCATGTAGCATCTAAACAAATACTTTTTATTCTGTTAAAAGCAAGTGTGCGCACACATGCATCCACTTGCAAACACACACCCATGAACATGTAAACACATATACACACACACACACACACACACACACACACACACACACACACACACACACACACACACACACACACACTCAGGCTTCAGTTTTTTGGATTTGGTTGTGGACTGCAGTTTCTGCCACTGGTTTCATAGCGCGTATCAGGAAGAAAAATCTTTAGCAATGTTTTATATTTTGGAAAGCAAAAATATGCAGTGATCCAAGAGCTACTTTGCTCAGTTGAGAGTTGGCACAGTTTCAATGCAATATAAACTTTTCCCTCGGAGCAGTGAAAAGTATGTGAGCTAATAGTGTAAATGCAACATTAAATATTATGAACAGAAATAATGAACAGGACATCATCTTCCAGCCTTTCTGCTTTAATAAGTATGCTGAAAGAAGGGAGGTTAGTAACAATAAATGCAGCAAAGCCTTTCTAGCAGTTTTATTTTTTATATAGCTGCTGATTAAAATTCTTACATCTTGCCTTTTTTATTGTGATGTTTTGCATATATCAATATATTAAATGACAAGAGGCACCTGAGGGTAACTGATTGCTGATTTAAGAAACAGAAGCAGGTGTTTTAAGTACTTGAATTGCTTCAGGGAGCAGTTGCTGTGTTTAATGCCTAGTTTTGCATGACATGCTTTTTCTTTGAAGCCTTAATTCAAAAAACTATTAAGCTGTCAGATGGTTCATATACCAATATTCTTAAAGTTGTAGTACTCTTAATCACGGCCCCACAACGATTTGAAAAAAAAATGCCATTTGTATGACAGAATTGCAGAAAAGAGGATATGTGTGAGAAAAACTAAACCCAGGGTATGGAAATATGTGGAAACCAGAAAGCAAATTAAGAAGTGATTATGGAGTTTTCACCACCAAGCAGAATGTGTAGGCATATGCTATTAAATAGGAACCTGTGGGATATCCATGTTTCTTACACAATTAAACACTTTGCTGACACAATCTGCCTTATTCATCTGGTTAACCAGCAGCTACAGAACGTCTGGGAAGTGAATTTGCCATTTCGCACTGCTAAAACAACTCAACTACAAGACTTGTTTGTGTTTTCTTTGCTTAAGTTGAACAGTTAATGCTGACATTTACTTACTAGTTGGTGTTAGAGATATTATTTATTATTATTATTTATTTATTGACATTTGTTGACTGGGAAAGTCCGACTGGTTCAGGAAACCATTTTAAGCAGAGGCCTGGGGAGAAAAGCTCCATCCAAACACATTATATATGAAGCATATAAAAAAGTATTCAAAGTACATGCAGACTCTAAGAATACAAACATACAGCTTCTAACAAAATAACTATTAAACAGGTAAACAAAAGTCATTACAGAATTCTCGTTTGTAGGTAAAAGTCATTACAGAATTCTCGTTTATTAATGTATTATGCATAGCAGCAGGTGAAACAGTCAACAAGCAGATGACAGTTTTTTTTTTATGTTACAGGAGATGGAGTTTGAAATTAAAGGTATGGAAGGGAGATAGCAGGGAATTAATTTTTAATAGGTGAGTTAGATGAAAATAAGACTGAAGGAGTCAAGATACCAATTAAGTAAGGGTTTAATAATAAGACGCTGTATGAAATAATTATAACTAATTTTGGGAAGTTTATGTATCGTACAGGTTTGGACAGGATTATTTTGTTGGTAGGATAGATGACAGTTCACAGCAGAGGGGATGCATTATTACCTCTTTGGGTAGTTGCAGGGGTAGACATGAGTACTGAGTAGAACGTTTTTTAAAGTGGACTTAAATTTGTTAAAACTCCCAATGTTATTTATGGTTGTAGGAAGGGTGTTGCACTGTTTTGCGACAGCGTGTGAGTATAGGCACTGCCCAGCTCTTTTGTTAGGTATGTGGGCAGTTATGAGTTGTTTATTTTTGGAGGGGAGAATTCTTGTGGGGATATAAGATATTAGTATGGATTTAAGAGCAGAGCAGCTATCTGGGTTGTTGATAAAATTATGAGCCACAGACAGTTGAAGGAGGTCAGGGTGATTTCGAGCTTATTTTTTAGTGATAAGTGCAAATTGGTAAATATGGGGGCACAGTATAAGAGGAAGGGAAGCAAGTAAGTATTGCCAAGGGTTGTTTTGGTGGAGCTATCAGGGACCTTCTTATGTCTGTATAGAGTTCCTAGTTTGCAGTGTGTTTTCTTTATGGGATTACAAATATGGTGTTCAAATGTAAGTTTATTGTCTATGGTAAGGCCTAGGTGCTTAGCACTGGATACTATTTCAATTTCTGTATTATTCTGGGAGAATATTTTAATGTCAACTGAGACGGGTTTTGTTAAGAGTAGAAGTTTTTTGTTTTTTTTGGGGATTAAGGAGTAATTGTGATTATTTCAGCCAGGCTTCAGTTGAGCTAAAGGTTTCTTGTGTTATTTATTGGAGGTGATGTATTTTTTATTTTATTTTTATTTTATTTTACATTTGTTTACCGGGATAGTCCAACTGGACACAGGTCCATTTACAGTGGAGGCCCGGGGAGAAAAGCTCCGTACAATTAACATGAATAGTAAACGCAATATAGTACAAGTCACACATAGAATATAATAGCTGAAAGGCATTTTTACACAGACAACAGAAAGAATCTTTATTAACTCATATAGAAGATAATATTTAGAGGATTGCAGTGGGGATTCCTGAGTTTGTAACAGAACCCAGAAGTCTGTGAGAGTTGCTATTTATTTGTTGTCACAAGGTCGGGGTGATTATGTGATACATGGGCATAGCCAAGAATTCATTAGGTGTGCTTTGAGAGATGTTTTAAATAGTGTAGTTAAAGGAGCAGAGGTCAGAGTGGTGGGAAGGTTGTTCCAGTTGGTAGCTATGTTGTGGGAGAACAGAGCTTGCCCTACAGAGGTATTGGCTTTAGAGATAAAGAGGAGAGATTTTTCAGATGAGCGGAGGGGACAGTTTGATACGTACTGGGTTAGGATTTGTTTTAGGGATGGGGTTTTGTCAGGATAATTTGCAATATTGTAGGCAAGTATTAATTGGTGATAGTTAAGTAGTTGAGGGAGTTCTAACCATTTTAGGTCTCATAGAGCTTGCCAGTGATGGGCTTTGAAGGTGGAGTTGTTAGCGAATCTGGCAATTTTATTGTAGCAAGATTCAAGTTGTTCAGGGTCCTGTTTTCTTGTGTGGGTAAGGATTGGTGCGGTATATGTAAGTGTGAACGGTAGGTGAGTCTGGGATAGTGTAATTCTTGCCTAATCAAATAGAAATTTTCTATGTCTGTATAGAGTACCCATTTTTTTGTGGACCTTTTTTATTGTTTGTGATATATGGACATCAAATAGAAGTTTACTGTCAACAGTTACACCAAGGTGTTTGGTGTGGTCAGTGGGGGACATGTTAGTACCATTTGTGGATCTGATTGTAAAAGGTTGTTGGATGGTTTCAGATTTATTGGGAGATAATATGAGTAGTTTGGTCTTGTTGGGATTTAGGATGAGCTGGATCTGGGTTATCCAGCTTTCCACTGAGGTAAAGGATTCCTGGACAAGTTTTTGTAGGGTAGTGAGTGATGGTGCTTTGCAGATGAGCATTGAGTCATCTGCATATTGTATGAGTGTGGCATCTTGGGTGGAGGTATGAAGGTTGTTAGTGAATATCGAGAAGAGTAGTGGGCCCAATATTGAACCTTGTGGGACTCCTATGGTGGTTGGAAGTTGGGGAGACAGTTTGTTTAGCCACTGGACAGATTGTTGTCTGTCTGATAGGTAGTTTTTAAACCAGGCTATGGTGGAGGGGGCAAAGGATAGGGAGGCCATGGAGTCTAATAGTATGGTGTGTGAAACCATGTCAAATACCTTAGAGAGGTCTAAGAATATTGCTCATACAAAGTTGTTATCATTTCTGTGTTGGTTAACTGTATTTGTGAAGGAGAGGAGAGCGGTGGTAGTGCTGTGGTGTTGTCAGAAGCCATGTTGTGTGGGATGAGAGGAGATTGTTAGAGTTCAAGAACTGCATAATTTGATAATGAACACACCTTTCAAGTATTTTAGATAAGGGGGTAGGATGGCTATAGTATGGTAGTTAGAGAAATCGTAACAGTTTCCGCCTTTGTGAATAGGGATAATGTGTGATACTTTCCATAGCTGTGGGATGCAGGATTCCAGAATGGAGCGGTTAATAAGGATGGATACAGGGTAAGCTACAGAGTCAGCTGCTATTTTTAAGAAATTAGCTGGTAAATTGTCTACTGCAAGGGTGGTAGGTTTAAGATTTTTTAGCAGTTTTTTTTATTATGGTGGTGAGGACAGGTGAGAGTGTGAAGCAGGGATTATTATTAAGGTGCTGGTTTGGGGTGCATGAGTGGTTGTTTTTGGAGAGTTGAGAGATAAGGATAGGATAGTTTCAGTGAAATGGTGGTTAAATTGGGTAGCAATGTTTTCAGTGTTGTTGCTGGTTGGAGTTGGAGTAGATGTTTTATCAGGGTTATGTACGGAGTTGATGGCATGCCAGAACTTTTAGGGGTCTCTTGTATGTTTGTTTTGGGCAATAAGGAAGTAGTTTTGTTTGTCGAGTTTGGTCTGTTTTTTTTTGTTTGATGTCTTAGTTTTTGGTAATTTTGTTTGGATAGGCTTGTGCTTTCTCTTTTCCATGCTTTACATGACTTATCTCTGGCTTTAAGTAGGGCTCTTGTGTCCCTACTTAGCCAAAGTGCATAGTTTGCCTTAACTTTGTTTTTTTTCTAGTGGGTGCAATTGAATTTAGGACAGTAATGAATGCGTTGTTAAACTAGTTGACAGCTTGGTCTAAGCCTAATGTTAGTAGTGGATCCCATTTGTAGTGTCTTAGGATGTGGTTAAGGTCTTGTATATTCAGCTTACTATTATCCCTGACTTGTCTGTAAGTTACAAAGTTGGAAAGATTGGTGCGTTTACAGAGAAGGAATGTGGGAAGGTGGTCACTTAGGCTGTCTGGTAGACATCCAGTGTGATATTTTTGTTTTGGGCAGTTAACTAGTGTCCAGTCTAAGATTTATTGTCTATGAGATTTTTTGTCTATTCTAGTCTGTTATTTGAGGAGGAAATTATGGTAGTATCATCTGCATATTGGATGATGGAGCTTAGGGGAGAAGTGGTGTGGAAGTTATTGGTAAAAATATTGAAGAGTAGGGGACCAGGGATGGAACCTTGGAACCGTGTGGCACCCAGTTTGGTTAGTTTGGTACTGGGATAGACTATTTTGCCATTTTATGCATTGTTGATGGTTTGATAGATAGCTAGTGAACCATTGTTGGCAAGGTGGGGAGCAGCAAATATTGGAAAGTCATTGAAGAAGTTTTGTATGTGATACTGTGTCAAATCCCTTTGACGTATGTAGTAAAAATACTGAAGTAATGTTACCAGAGTCAATGGATTTGTTCACAGTATCCATGAAGGAGATTAGCGCAGTACATGTACTGTGTTATGGGTGAAAACCAGCTTTGGTGGAGGTGAGTAGACTGTTGTGTATAAGATGGTGAATTAATAGTTTATGTATACATTTTCCTAGGAGCTTGGATAGAGGAGAGAGGATGGAATTTTAGATGGTTCATTGGAATTGCCTCCTTTGTGTACTGGGAAAATGATAGATTTTTTCCCAGAGGTTGGGAACATAGGACTTTGTGATAGAGTGATTAATAAAAATGCTGACAGAGTATGCAATGGCATCTGCAGCCAGATTTAAGTACTCTGGAGGAAGGTTGTCAGAGAAGACGGAACATGTTTTAATTTCCTAATGAGCATCAGGAGTAGTGTGGTTGGAATTGTTGTAGGAAAAAAGGGGTAGATGGTGCATTTGCACTTTGGGGAGGGGGGAACATATGTTTTGGTAAGTGGGAGGAATTATGTTTAAGTGGAAGTAGGTGTCTTGTGACTGAGGTGAGAGGGTGTTGAAGTTGGAGATAAAGGTTATACTGTAAGTAGAGTTTGTTATTAGTTTGTTTATGCTATTGATAAAGTGTAAATTGAATATAGTGGCTATTTGTGAAGGTGTTTTATCTGGACATGGTGATGGGTTTTGTTTAGAGCCAGGAGATTAGTGATACTTTTCCAGAATAGTTTTGGGTTATTGCTGTGGTTAGCCAACTGATTGAAGAAGTATTTTTTTTTGTCTGAACTAACTAGTTTTTTTGCTTTGTTTCATACTTGTTTGTATTTTATTATATTTGCTTCATTTTTGTTGTTCTGTCATTCTGGGTAGGTGTTGTCTCTGGTTTGTAAGAGTTGTTTAGTGGTCTTTGTTAACTAGGGAGCATGGTTAGGTTTTATTCTTTTGGTATGAAGAGGGACAAGGCTGTTGAGAGTGCTTAGAAATATTTTGTTGAAATGGTCTTTGGCTTCGTCTAGTGGGAGAGTCTTAAATGGGTGCCACTTGGTGTGTTTTAGAATATTTATGAATTGTTGTTGGTTAAAATGTTTAGTTTTCTGGTGGTTTTATAGGTATGGGTTCTAGTTATTTGTGGTATGGTCCTATAAGTGAATATGGGAAAATGGTCACTGAGTATATTGGGTAAAATGTTAGGATTTGAGTATTTAGGGAGGCCAGAAACTAGGATCGAGTCAAGAGTGGCTCCTAGTGTATTATTATTATTATATATTCTGGTGACAAGTTGGGTAAAGCCATGCAGGTTTATGCTATTTGCAGGGGAGTCAATTATTAGGTCTTGCCGATTGATATTTACATCACCCATAATCATGGTTTCATTGCTGATATTTTCAGACAACCAGGCAAGGATGTCATCTAAAGTGTGGATATTTTGGTGGGGTAAAAAGTCCTGCTGTGCATAACTGTTTTGCGTTATTGATTTGTAGGGTTGCAATCAAATTTCTGCATTGTTATAAGATGGGATTGTTTTGTGGAAAGGTAACATTGTGAGGGAGTCAGGATAAGGGCTACATGGCCTCCTTTTTTTCTTGATTCTGTCTTTTCTTAGTATGCTACACCCAGAGGGAATTATTTCTTTGTCTTGGATAAGGGGGGGGGGGTAGCCAGGTTTCGATGACTGCTAAAATATCAGGGGCATATTGTGTTATCCAAGTGTGAAATTCTGTGATTTTATTGCAGCTACTACATATGTTTAGTGTTGCCAATAGAAGGGGTTTAGGAGGTGGGGGATTGGTTGGATGTAGCATTAGGTGGGGGCTGTGGGTTGTGGTGGATGTTCCGTCACAGGGATATTTTGTGTTGGATGTAGAGGGTTTCTGAAATATGGCTTTTTTACTATTTGTTGGGTGTAAGTTGTCTGTAGCTTTGTTGGCTATATTACAGGGAAGGATTTTGAGTTGTGAGTAGTGAATAAAGTGACTTTCAATTAGGCTGGCTGATTTAGTACTAAAACTTTCTATGGGTCTATCACTGTTTAAGGTTAAAGTTGCAGATTTGATGAATATGGGTTGTAGTGCAGACTTGAAGGAGGTGGTTAGAATTAGTAAACTAAGGGTGTAGGTATGATGGTGTATGTAGTGAGTGACAGTGCAATTTGAGTTCTAGTAAGTTCTAGCATGAGCAGGAGGATGATAAGGGTGGGGAAGTGAAATAATTAGGAGGTGAGACAGACTTAGTGAGTTAGGTAAGTTCCTGCTTGTTATTGGCTGATGTGTTAGAGGGGGTGGGGCTGTTGAGAAGTATAAAGGATATGAAAGCAGGGGTGGGTGGGAATGGGGGTGGAGTAGAGGAATGGAGCGAGCCTGAGCATAGCGAGGGCCACCAGTGCGGGCTACACCCAACATCAAAAGTGGCTTGCCAGAAACAACCAGAAAACTCTGCTCAGATAAGTGAGAGATTGTGGGGCACAGTACAGGTAGGAGAAAAGGAGTGGAGAGTTACAGTAAGCAGTGAATAAAACTATATCAGAGGGTACGTGGAAAAGGACTTGAATAAATAAGTTATTAAGGTGAAAAAACAGTAGAAAATAAGAGGGAATAGGTAGCTGCTATTGATAAACAGCAGGAATACAGAGTACAGAGATAGATCAGGAAAAGTAGGCAGCTAAACCTAGAAGGAGGTAGAAGTTAGTCCTATAGAGGGTGGGAGAGAGGTGATAGGAGACGGGGTTGCGCGAGTTCTGTTGTTGGGCAACTGCTTTTGAAATAGCAGGTTACAGAGGTATCTAAAAATACTACATGCACTGCTTTGCTGGCTGGAAAGAAGATAAACAGTCTCGATGCTTCAGTCTGTAGATCAACACTAGTTCTGGGATAACATGCATTTGCTTGGCTGGGTAAATTCCATAGGCAGTTTGGGTAGGTAAAGTACAGCTGTATGATCTGAAATGAAAATGGAAAGCACTATTACCCTTTGAGAATGCGGACTCAGAGTAGTATAGTATAATATTCTTATGTACAGTTAATGCACAAGGGTTAACGTCTCCAACTAAATGTAGGGAATTCAAAATTTGGTTCACTAAATTAGAATCTGATATTATTATTCTGTGTCACAAATGTAAGATGGCAAAAATAATGTTAATTTGTTTAAAATGATTTGTTTGGGAGATATACTTCATAGCTTGAATGTTAAAGTGAAGGCTGGTGTCAAGACAGAGTAGAAACCTCAGTGGGGTAAAAAGTGATCGGCAGGGCAGCTGGGCATTAGGACTTTACCAGACTTGGGAGGCAGACTCATTCCAGGGACTGTGTATGGACTAACACAGATGCCCCTACATTCTTTCTCGCTAGAATCTTTAGTGAAATTGAGCAGATGACACTGTGATCTGTAGTGAGAGTAGGGAACAGGTGGAGAAGACCCTGGAGAGGTGGAGATATGCTCTAGAGAAAAGAGGAATGAAGGTCAGCAGGACTAAGACAGAATGTGTGTGTGAATGAGAGGGAGGATAGAGGAATGGTGAGGATGCAGGGAGTAGAGGTGGCGAAGGTGGATGAGTTTAAATACTTGGGATCAACAGTTCAGAGTAATGGTGAGTATGGAAAAGAGGTGAAGAAGAGAGTACAGGCAGGATGGAGTGGGTGGAGAAGAGTGTCAGGAGTGATTAGTGACAGACGAATACCAGTAAGAGTGAAAGGGAAGGTCTACAAGAGGGTAGTGAGACCAGATATGTTATATGGGTTGGAGACAGTGGCACTGACAAAAAGGCAGGAGTTTGAGCTGGATGTGGCAGAGTTAAAGATGTTAAGATTTGCACTAGGTGTGATGAGGGTGGACAGGATTAGGAATAAGTATATTAGAGGGTCAGCCCAGGTTGGAAGGTTTGGAGACAAAACCAGAGAGGCAAGATTACATTGGTTTGGACATGTGCTGAGGAGGGATGCAGAGTATATTGGGAAAAAAGATGCTAAGGATGAAGCTGCCAGGTAACAGGAAAAGAGGAAGGCCTAAGATAAGGTTCATGGATGTGGTGAGAGAGGACATGCAGGTGGTTGGTGTGACAGAGCAAGATGCAGAGGACAGGAAGAAATGGAAACAGTTGATCTGATGTGGCGACCCCTGATGGGAGCAGCCAAAAGAAGAAGAAGAGGACTGCATTGCCTGGTGGTATTGGGGGGTGGAATTAGATTGTGGTGATTTCTGTCTGTCAGTTGGAGAAATATATTAAAAGACAGAGACTGACTGGGGGGTTATGTACTAAGTTAGCCCTGGTCGATCTCTGAAGACTCCCACACCCAATGGAGGTTGCATACACTTATATTACACCCTCTGGGTCAGCTGCAAGTAGGTTACATTATATTTGATCTCCAGGTTGCTGTCCTCAAAAGTGGGCACTGTAGAGGTTCTTAGGACTCCTTCCACTGACTGAAATCTGGTTATGCTTTCTCTCAGTTTGTCTTCCGACTCCTGAGTTGACAGAAACTGGAAAATGGACCCTCTTATTCTGCGTGATCCCCAGCCAGTGATTAGCATTTATGATATTGTCAGAGGGTACTTGTTGACCAGTCCTATAGATAGTCTACCCCTGTTAGTGTGCTGGGGGTCTTTTAAACTGGAGGTGGTGGAGATATGCACATGGGCCAAGGCTAAGATAATGGCAAAGTGAGATGATGACATGAAAAGGTTGCAAGACAGAATCACAGAAGCATGGCATAAATGCAGGAAGTGCAAGTTTAAAAACTAGGAAGTATAAACATTGCACAGCACACTCAGGGTTTTAATATTATTTAGAGAGGGCAGCCACACTGGCATGGGAGGAAGGTAATGGGCCAGGTAAAATTTCAGCATACAGAATCAAACCACATAAGCAGCATGTGAAAACAGTGAGACTCAAATTGATGTCAGGATAGCAAATTCTCACAAAAAAAGTAATGAAATCTGTGAGGAATGTTGTTAATACTATGAATATTTATATGCAGATAGCCCCCTGGGAGAGGGCTGAGAAGAGTGATAGAGTAATTGACTAGTGCAGGCTGAGCTTCCCTGGATTTCTGGGGGGTTGCGGAAATCCGTAGCAGCTACAGTTTCTCAGCCAGAGATTAGCTAAGCAATAATGAGCTTCCCTACTGGGAAAGCTCCTGGCTTGGATGGGCCTTTATTTATTTATTTATTTATTTATTTATTTATTTATTTATTATTTATTTATTTATTCACATTTGTTGACAGGGAGTGTCCGATTGGACGTAGGTCCATTTTCAGTGGAGGCCCGGGGAGAAAAGCTCCACAGTTAACATAAACAGACAGTAGTTACATTGGATTACATAGCGATTAACAATTTAACATAGCAATTACTTACAACATATTTACAGATGAAGAACATAGTACATCAGTAGACAACTAGAATCTTTATCTGTGAAGTACATAACAGACATTAACAAATGTTACAATAAGAAGTTCCTGCTGTATAATATGTACTAGGCTTATGAGCATCTGAGTTTGCTATAATCAAGGTAGTTAGTGGAGTGGAAATAAATGTAGTGGTTGGATGGGGTGGGTGATATTAGAGTGGGAGTTGCAAGGGCATAGCCAGCATGTTTTTAGGTGCGCTTTTAGTAAAGTTTTGAAGTGGGTGCATGATGGTACGGAGGTAATTGTGGGTGGGAAGGAGTTCCATAATTTGGCAATGGTGCATGAGAATAGTGCTTCACCAGCAGAGTTATTGGCTTTAGTGATCTGCAAGTGATTTTTGTTGCTGGATCTTAGTGGTCTGGTGGTGCAATAGGGTTGGAGTAGATTCTGGAGGGATGGGACATTTAGTGGATGGTTTACTAGTTTGTGGGCGAGTGAGAGTTGATACCATTGAAGGAGGTGAGGGAGTTCAAGCCAGCCCAGTTTAGCAAGTGAGAGACAGTGGTGACTATGGTAGGATGCCCCTGTGGCGAATTTGGCGATTTTGTTGTAGCAGGTCTCTAGCTTGTTTAGATCACATTGCCTTAGGTTGGTATATATTGGAGAGGCATAAAGTAGGGTGGAGATAAGGTGGGAATTTGCTATTGAAATCTTTGCTGCATTGGTGAGAAGTTGCTTATTTCTGTATAACGCTCCTAGTTTTTTGTGGACTTTTTTATGGTCATGGATATGTGAATGTCAAATTTTAGTTTATTGTCTATTTCCACTCCTAGCAATTTGGTGTGTTCAGTTGGGTATATAGTGGTGTTGTCTTTTGCTGTGATGTTAAAGTGAGAGTTGTTTTGAGTATGTTTGGTGGGTTGGAAGATGAGTAGTTTAGCTTTGTTTGGATAACCAAGTTTCAACAGAGGAAAAGGCTTCCTGTGTGACTTTTTGCAGTTTGGGTAGGGACTGGGCTGAGCAGATGATGGTTGAGTCATCTGCGTGTTGTATGAGTGTGCCATGTTTGGTGGCAGAGGCTAGATTATTGGTGAAAACAGAGAAGAGTAGGGGTCCAAGGATGGGTCCTTGGGGAACCCCTATGGAGACAGGTAGTTGGGGAGATATGTCATTCTGCCATACAACGGATTGTTGGCAGTCAGACAGGTAACTCTGAAACCAGTTGGTGACTGACTGAGAGAAAGATAGGTTATTGAGGACAGAGATAAGTTGTTTGTGTGGGACCATGTCAAATGCTTTAGATAGGTCTAGGAAAGTAGCAGAGGAGAGATAGCCATTGTTTTTATGCTGAAGGATAGTGTTAGTAAAGGAGAGTAAGGCAGTGGTGGTACTATGGTTTGGTCAGAAACCATGCTGAGTATTGGAAAGGAGGTTGTTAGTAAGGAGGTAGTCTGAGACCTGAGAGTGTATGCATCTCTCTAGTATTTTGGAGAGTGGAGAGAGAATAGCTATGGGGCGGTAATTGGTTAGTTCTGTGGAGGGTCCGCCTTTGTGGAGGGGAATTATATGTGATACTTTCCACAGTGTGGAAACATAACTTTCTGACAGAGATCGGTTAATCAAGATGGATACTGGATAAGCCAGAGCATCAGCTGCGATTTGTAGGTATTCACTTGAGAGGTTGTCTGCTGCTAATTTGGTGGGCTTAAGTTTAGTTAAGAGTTTTTTATGTTGGAGGTAGGTACAGGAGAAAAAGAGAAGGCAGTGGGGAGATTACTAGTTGAAGGTGTGGGTTGGAGGGGAGGGGGTTGTGTTGTTTAGCTAGTGATAGTATGGTTTGTGTGAAGTGTGTGTTGAATGAGGTAGCAATATTTTCTGAGGAGTGAGGGATGTTAGGAGGAGGGGTACTGACTTTACCTGGGTGGAGAATGGAGTTTCTGGAGGACCAGAATTGTTTGGGGCTGTGTTGTGAGGAGTCTAGGGCAGACTGGTAGTAATGGAATTTGTCCTGTTTTATTAGCTTTTTGACTCTATTGCATAGTTCTAGGAATTTCTGTCTAGTTGAGGGGGTTTTGGTTTTGCACCAGTGCTCCCAGACTTTATCCCTGTTTTTCATTTCTGACTTAGTGGTTTTCTGTAGCCATGGGGAGGGTTGTGCTTTGGTTCTGGAAAGTCTTATGGGGGCATGGTAATTAAGGATCCTCAGGAAGGTAGTATTAAAAAATTCAACTGCGTCATCAAGACTGAGGTACTTTAGAGGATGCCAGTTACATTCTTTGAGGGATGAGATGAATGTGAGTGGGTTAAAGTTTAGTTTTTTATGTATTTGACGGTAGATGACAGTTTTAGCTTGATATAGGTATTTTTTGAGTAGGAATGTTGGGGAGTGATCACTGAGGCTATCTGATAAGCAGCCTGTTATATATGACTGGGGGCTCTTACTGACTAGTATCTAATCCAGGGTAGTGTGCTTGCTGGAGTTTTTATTTATCCTGGTTGGCGACTGGACTAGTTGGGTAAAGCCATGAAGGTTTACATGATGGGTTGGATGGTTGCCAGAACAGGATTGCCAGTCAATACTGAAATCACCTGAATGATAGTTTCTTGGGGGAGATGGCGGGGAGACCAGCTGAGGAGGTTTTCTAGTGGAAAGATGTTTTGGCCAGGTGGGAAGTAGCACCCAGTTATCTTGATGGTTTTGTTTTGGTTTATTTTGAGGTTGGTATATATTATTTCTTCATTGCCTATTTGTGGAGCTGATGATTTTAAGATCTGGATGTTTAGATGCTGTTTAAATATTATAGCTACACCGCCTCCTTTCTTGTTTAGCCGGTCTACTCTTAGTATGCCGTAACCTGTAGAGAGTATTTGCTCACTGGTAATGTGAGGTTTTAGCCAGGTTTCTGTCAGGATGACTATATCTGGGGAGTACAAGTCTATGGTGGCATGGAGTTCATGGACTTTGTTGGATATACTTCTAATATTTAGGCTTAGTAGAAGGAAGTCACTTGGCTTTCTATTGGCTGTAATACGGGAGAAGTTGTGGTTTCTAGTCTGATTATGAGGATTGGGGTTGGAGATGGTAGGGCCAGGGTTGGGATGGATGTCTCCACTTAAGGCTAGTTTTGATATGCATGAGGTTATTAGTTTTCTCAGTTTTTGAATGTGTTTGTTTATAAGGGAAACTTTATGATTGTGCTCTGTGGGTAATAGGTATGGTGGGAGGCTTACTATGTTAAGTTGTAGGGATGCTTTATGTTTGAGTAATATAGTTGGTAGAATATATGGGGGGTGCATAGGGATGGTTCTTGAGTTGGTGGGGGGGAGCTGAGTGAGGGTGAGACATGAGTGGTGGTGTGAGTAGTAGCACAGTGGTAGTGGTTGAGTGGGGGAATGATGGAGCTTTGGTAGGATGTAAGATATGCAAGGAGAGTGCATGCATTGAGCATAGGTAAGGTATGCTTGTACATGTTAGTTGAGGAGGTGTGATAGTAGTGGGAAGATGGAGGAGGTAGTGTTGGGTTAGCACTGTGGTTGGCTATTGGAAAGATGGGAGGGGTTTGTGAGTGTAATAAAGGTGGGACCACTGGGGGCGGGAGTGAATAGGGGGCAGGGTAGGGAGCGAAGCAGGTCGAGACCCTGTTAGTTGCTCTTATGAGGGGGCTGGAAACAATCAGTTAACAGAGTTAACTGATAAATGAACATATGATAGTGACAAGGGTGGTTGTAGTTTTAAAAATGGTGCCTGCCACACGTAATATTTATTAACTTTGGGATTGTCTTAAGGTAATACACAGGGAAGGGGGAGGGGAGAACAAGGGTGTGAGCAGGCAGTTCTTTGTACTTCTGCTAATGAGCCAAAGCAAAGACAAGTTTGTGATTAAGAAGCAATCACAATTGACCAAGGACTGCTCTAAAACTGTAAGTCATTTCTTAACTATTTCTCAGGTGGAAAAAAACAGGATAACCTTGTATCAGTAGGCTAATGTGGTCTCAGTTTAAATTAAAAAACACACAGTATTGATCAGTTATGGATACTATTTGCTAACAGAAGGGAATACGAGAGAAAGTGGAAGATGAGTGTGTGTGTGGGGGGGGCTGCTTACAAGCCAAAGCAGAGTGCTCTCCAGGGGAAAATGAATATTGGCTCAAACAGGTAGACACATACTCAAAGTTTACTTTAGCTGTTTGCAGACAGTTCAGACCCGGACTGCGCTTTTCTTATAAGAATGTTAAAGGTGGTACCGTAGTTGAATACTTAAGAGTGGTGTTAGGTCTAGAAAAGAAGAGTACAGAGAGGAGTAAGCACTTTGAGATGGTAAAGATATATTATAAAGATTACAAAAAACAAACTGAGCAAATAGCTACTGTATGCAGGAAAAATGTCTTGAACCAACTATTAATATATGCAGATACTGAGCCAATTGGAAAAACATCTGTTAGAAGAAACCTCAGACAGTTATGCATTCACAGATAAAAATATAGCGAGCAGCACTCTGTCGAGGTTGTCCAATGTGATTATATCATAAAGTAACAGCACAATTATATAGAAGTAATTAGACACCAGTATGAGCTGTCTACACACAACACAGTGAACTACACACAACACAATTACATGAATAACATTAGTGAACATTTATGTCAAACTCTTTACATCTCTCTGAGATCTCCTTTCACCATGTGTGGTGACAATGTTTAAGCACTTTCACGCCAAAGAACAGATTAATCCTTTGACCTACTTCACCATTATTGTCCCCTCCCAAACGGAGGAAGGACCTTTTTTTGATATTTAACTATCACCCAATATCCTTAACAAATGATCTTAAAATTTACGCACACCTACTTAGTACCAATATTAAGTCCATGTTGTCAGATTTAGTCCTCCTAACACAGACAAGGTTTGTGTCCAGGAGTAGTAGTGCTGACCACCTGTGTATCCTTTAGGTATGTGTGTCTGGGTTTCAAAGTCTGAATGAGACAGTAATAGGAATGATGGTGGATTTCAAGAAAGCCTTTGACTTTCCCAGTAGAGCTAATTGGTTCTTTTCAGGCACCATATGGCAGCCCTCAAGCAAAGGTCCTTTCCAAAGGATGAACTTTCATGTTCTTTCCATTGGCAGAAGGGTACTTGACTGGGATGACCTCTGTCTCCATCTTTATTTCTGCTGGCTACAGAACCCCTTTACAGAATGCTGCAGAGAACACCAGCTATAGCTGGCTGGAATACATTTGACACTGAGTCTACGGCCCTTCTTTTCACAGACAAATGTGGATCTGGTGTAAATCACCCAATTATTAGACTGGTTTGCAGGGTTATAAAAAGTTAATAAGAGCAAGACAGAGATCTTCCCAGTAAATTGTCAGACTAGGAAACAAGAGTGAAGGAGATAGCTTTTAGTTTACTGTGTCAGGTTCCAACACCAACTATTTGGAAATACTGTTAAATTCCAATCCCTTGACTATGGTGCATCTTAAATTTGCAGCCCACCTGAAAGAAAGTTTTTCTCTGGGTGCAGTCTTGATGAAAATTGTACCTTGCAATGACAGGCAGAATAGTAGTTGTGAAAATGTTTGTAGTTCTCTTGTTATCTTATCTTTTCCAGCACATCCCTATCTCATCAGCTTATTCCGTTTTGCAGAAAATATCTTCCCTACTTAGACAATTTATATGGAACATGGGGCACAGTAGGGTCTCAAAACAGATAGCCACTGCTGCACCAGCTGAATCAGGACTGGATATAACAAAATGGAGCAAATATATGTGTCTTTACTTTGAGCCAGTTCCTAGGTTGCTTCATGGACAGCCACCCTTATCAGCTAGACTGGCAACGGGTATTAAATGCTTCATCAGTGAGGGGTTTGATCTGGTTTACCAACTCTTTTCCTAAGTGTTTAAAGGGGTGGCATTCAATACAATTAATGCTGATAGCCCTGAAGGATTTAAATAAGCATACTCCACCTTCCAAGGTACGAGGCTGTCTGGTGCCCTCATAGGGGTGCCCCCAGTTAGGAGTTGGTTGACAGCTTTTAAGGAGCAGCAGCTAGGAATCACAGGGCATTAGATGGCTTTCTGATCTGTCAAAAGGTTTTTAAGGCCAGAAAGTTCTAGCAACCTATCAAGAGATAAAGAAGACAGGAGGTCTACCGAGCTCAATCTTTTAATCATACGTAAGATATACTTAAGATTTAGGTATACATTAGACAGATTCCTGAATGTGAGTTGGGTAACTGAACCACATTTTCTGGCTGCACTGGCAATATCTGTTGTATCAAACCAGCAGAAGGGGATAAAATCCTTTTCAGCATCTAATACATGTCAGATTTTTGATAAGGGACTAGGTTGGAGGTTAAACATAATCTTCAGATAGGACTGCCCATTTTGCATAGCCAAACTTTGAGGACAAAGTTCAGGATCAGTTGGGATTAACTGTGATTCATCTGAGAAATTACTCCTGTTTCTGCAAGAGGGGTATTAGGCACCGGCTAGTGTGAGGAAGGCGTTTGTGGACTTCTTAACTTGTACAGGCAAAATCCAACAGCTTAACATAAATTCTAGGATTACACACCTGTTGAAGTAATGTAAGAGGAGGTTACAGTTGCTATTTCCAGTTAGTCTGAGCCAAGGATCCTCTCTGAGAAAGACCTTTATATGTTTACTTGGTTTCAGTTAGAAGGTTTTAAAATAACATTTCAAACAGTTTGGATATTGCAATTAGCAATATTAGTCAGGGTATATATGTATGTATACATACACATACACGCACACACACACACACAAACACATATATAAATATAACTCTCTCTCTCTCTCTCTATATATATATATATATATATATATATATAGTTGCACTGATTTTAGTTGAGTGCAGCTTAGGTTGACATCTGTTTAGTGGAGGCACTTTGGTCATCGGCTGTGTGAAACTGACAATTCCCAGAGTTGGGAATATGTTCCCTACCCAGGTATTGTGCAATCTTGGAGTTAGTAAATATAATTAGCAGGGGTGAAGAGGGTGCACGAGTGCTTCCCCCATGCAAAAGCACTGTTGTATAGTTGGTGTACCCCAATGTTATGCTCGGAACTTGCATGTTGAGCTGTCAGTGTTGTGAATATCGATTTTTACAGTTAAAATGCTCTGCAACAACATTTGACAGTTTAGTTGCATTTAAGTCCACCTATATATTTTTTTTTTCAGTAAAATGTAAGGCGTTAGTAACTTTGCAGTTTACTGAGATGCATAAATGGTTAATAAGGAAAGGAAGCCTTCTATGTGAAACAGCAGAAAAGCCTGATTATCTTTTGAATGCCAGAGGTCAGAACTTTAAATGCAAGGGTAGTTTTGTCAAATGTTTGCTGAGCAAGGGTTAATAGTTTGTATATAACATTTTCTGGCCAGCTGCATGACTAATTGGACTTGGGCTGTGCTTTTAATTTATGCTGGTTATGTTGTATTGATGTTTTTTTTCTCACACTTTTTCTATTATTTTATGAGTGGTATATAAAACTGATTAAAATGTAAACTGCATACTGTAAATATTTATAGCCCTAATGCCTATGGTGAATCATTATTAATAGTTGCTTAATTTGATATGAATCTGTTATTAAATTTACTTAAATTGATGCTTACAAAAACATGAAAACATTTTGCATTTTCTAATTACTTTTGATATGCAGTGTGTTGTTTTTCATTACACAAATGAATAACGTTTGTAGATCCTTCTAAAGTTGGCTTCACCCGATACTAGCTAATGACAGCATTCTGATATTGTACAAAAATATGTTTTATAACGGCACACTATTAACTAAAATACAGACCTTAACTATAGGTAGTAATAAAACTTCAATAGTCTGCATTTATTTATTGTGGCTCAAAATGAGTATAAGTGGACATCAAAGACTTTTTCAATAAGTAAATGTTTTTATTTACTTATTAATTTTACTTGCTGATAATGAGTCAAGTACTTAACTATGCTGTTTCTTTTCAGGTATAACTTCGGTGACGGAGGTGGTTAAGTGTCCTTCTCAGAGAACTTTACAGCATGCAAGTGTAGTTCCTTTGGCATCACTCTCCTGATGGATGTGATTCATCTGAAGGGTATTACTTTATCCTCTTGACTATTAAGTACTTTGTTATTGTGTCAAAATAGCTATTGTAATGGAGAATCAGAAGTCAATTACATATGAAAGAAACAAGTCTGCATTATGTAATGATGTGTACAGCCCGCTAATGGCATGCAAAAAATGACTCAGATTTAAAGGTAGGTTGGTGTAAAATAAATTTGTGGTCCTTAATCTCCTTTGTATAAGAATTTCAGACATGAGAGGCATCGGTTCATATGGTTCCGTCAAGCTTACTATATACTGAAGGCTGTGGGATAATTTCCATAATTAGGGGGTGACAGAACATATGTTTCTGTTTGAACTGAATGTTTAGTAAAACGTGATGCAGACTGTACTCAGGCTATGCAAATAAGTCATCGAGCCTGTTTACTGAACCAAATATGATCACTTTCAACTGGAATACTCAGCTATAAATAAAATAACCCGCTTGACAGACAGCAGCTTCATTGCATAATTTGTATAGAATGCCACTTTCAAGTTTACTTGCACTGGATTGTCCAGAATTTCAAATTTCTTGAATTATACTTAACTTTCAATAGTGTAAATGTGAAAATATTTATTTACCTGTCTGTTACTGGGTAGGAAGTAACACGTGGACACCATGAAAGTGATAATGCTTTTTATGTAGTGCAAAACTAGGTTGTATCACATTTTAACTGTCACACGTTGCTATGGTCCATTTACCACACTGACTTCTTAATATGTTGAGACCTATAATGTTAATATTAAAGGAAATGTCCATGTAATATGGGTATGATAAAAGATAAAGATGGGCAGTACATAGCAGAACTTATAAAGAAGAGGTGTCATGAATATACAAAGAGCTATGTAAGCAGGAACCTAACATCATAGATACATAGGATGGGATGATTTCTGATCTAGAACTGGACATTTTGGAAAGTGAATGCCATGCTAATAACAATGTTGCAGGAAGTGTAATTCTCAAAACTGATTAAAATCCTGCAAAATAACACTGTTGCAGAGTTGCTCATAATTTGCCAGCTAATTGGGAAGATACAACAGCAACCTCTGGACTGGAAAAGGTCAGTTTATATTCCAATCCCCCAAAAGGAAATATGGTAGAAAGTGATCAAATTATTGAACAATTTTACTTGTTTCACATGCAGCAAGGTAGTACATAAGATCCTGTAAGCTACCAGCGATATACAGACAGAGAACTGCCAGATGTACAAGCTGCGTTTAGAAGAGGTGCAGACACCAAGGATCAAACTGCCGACTTCCACTGCGTAATACAGAAAGTAAGTGAGGTCCAGAAAAAAACATTCTGTTTTACTGACTACTGTACAGCTTTTGCATATGTGGATCATATGTGGATACTGGATAACCTCATTTGCCTCTTGAGGAATCTGTACGCAGAGCAAGAAATAATTAAACATACTGAATAAGGAATAATCGACTGGATTAAGACTGGGAAAAGAGTACTACAAAGCTGTAAATCGTCATCCTACTCATCCAATTTATAGACCAATATATCACGCAAAATGCGGGATGAATCAGATGATGGAAATGAAATTGTCTGGAAATATTAACACGTAAAAAAAATTATGTGTTCCAAAGACATATGTCTGGAGCGTTTCTCCCTGGGCCTCTGCTGAAAATAGGCTCTGTCCTAGTCAGACTTTCCCAGTCAACAAATGTTAAATAAATAAATAAAAATGTTATCTAGCCCTAGCAATTCTTTTGCAAGGACATAGGGGAAGAAGTGGAGGCCATGACAGGTTTTATTTTTCTATGCTTAGTGATATCTGCAGATGGTGACTGCAGCCATCAAATTAAAAGACACTTGCTTCTTGGGATGAAAGCTATGGCAAATATGGATAAAATATTAAACACCAAAGACATCACAGTGTCAGCAATAGTCCATATAGTCAAAGGTATAGTTTTCCCAGTAATAATATATGGCTGTAAAGCTGAACTTCAAGTAAAGTTACAAGCTGCAAAATCAATTATTTTGAATTGTGGTGTTGGAGAAAACTTTTGAGAATTTCACGGACTGCAAGAAGACGAAATTAGTTAATACTTATGGTAATAAATTCAAACATCACCCCTCTACTGGTGTTCCCCAAGGGCTTGTATCAGGATCACTCATATTCAGCATCTTTATTAATAATTTTCAGTCTTCTTGCAGTCAGGAGTTCCTCATACAATATGCAGACGACTCTACAATCATATGTTACACTGATCTACATTAGTTCTACAACAAATTACTCAGTTTGCTTTTACATACGTTGAGACCTGGTTACGCAGTAATTGTCTGTCTCTCAATCCTAACAAAACCAAACTTATTTTATTTATCCCCCAAGAAAAATACCCCATAAACCAAACTCAGTTCAGTATACTTTTCCCAGAGCAATATTAGAACTGAAATCGTTAGTAACACTAAACTGATACATGTAATAAGATATGAAAGCCTAAAATTTGACCTGCACGTACAACATAACATCAATAAAACACATCAAAAGCTAAGAATGTTTTACAGGCACAAACATTTCCTTAGTCCTTCCACTTAACAAATACTTGCTAACACTTATCTACTTCGCTCTTTCACATATGGTGCCCCTCTACTTACTAACCCGATCTCCACCCTAAAATCAAAGCTTGAAACCTGTTATAACAAAATCACCAGGTTTACAACAAATGCCAGACATTCTTCTCACCACTGTACATCTCTACACTCACTGAACTGGCTTGAACTCCCACACTATCTCACCCACCTACAATTAACTGCAGCACATAAAATAATTTACAAACCGTCAGACTGTCCTGCTCGTAGTTCATTATTCACACCCAAAAGGTCTCTCAGATGTGAGAGTCAACACCTACTGCATGTTCACAAGCCTAACCTACCTGCAGGCCAGACTTTGCAGAACGATAATATACAAAAATGAAAACCCAAATACATAGGCCACACAATGCAGCGGAGAAGCCTCTAGTGCTGGGGAAGACTGAAGACAAAAGAAGGGGTGGCAGAGACTGAGATGGATAACGAGTATTACCGACATAATGAATATGAACTTACAAGAAGATAAAAAAAGCAGCAGTATTAAAATCTTGGAGGCCATGAAGAGACAGAATTAACTTGACAAAAAACAATTTCCAAACATTTAAACTCTTGAAAAATGTATTTCTTCATTCCTGCAGGTACATTAATGCCAACATTTCTAAACTCTAACACCATGTGATTTCTGGAAAGTGGTAAACAAAACCAAGACATTATGGCTGCAACTAACCTCCATGAGGTCTTTAATCAGAATTAACTGTGTAGGAGAAATATTTCCACATGACGTGCAGCTTTCTGTTGTGAGCTCAGTTGCATTACTTACTAGTTCCTTATTTCCTTCGTATCTGTCAAAGAAAGCTGGCTCACCCAGTGGAGTGCCAGGTGGACTAGGGAAGAGCCCTGACCAGATATAGCTGTCTGCTTCATAGACCTAGCAGTATCCCGTTGAGTGAAATACCATCTGGCACCTTACACAGAATATGTGGTAGACAGAGTTCTGGGTGGACATGCAAACTGCCAGGTTCAGTGCCAGACCGAGTACCACATGAATCTGTGGGGTTCCTTGACCAGACACAGCTGTCTGTATCAGCTGAGCTGTGATGGGGAAGTGCCAGCCAGCATGCCAGCCTGAGTGTTGCATGGACTGGGAATAGTGCCAGCTGGAGTCTTGGGTGACACAGAGGTGTGCTAAAGTGCGAGGTTGTATTGTATGTGGACAAACAGAGTGCCAGCTAGAGTGCCATGTGGAGCAGTGGAATGCCTTAACCAGACATTCTCATCCTCATGTTTGTGACGTGCTCAGTACACAGCAGAGACACTGCCGATGTGAGTACCACATGACATGTACATGTAATTATACCCCCATATACCACTATATCCTTTTATTTAGTTTTATATGTGTGTATGTATGCGTGCTTGCATGTATGTATGTATATAAATATATAGAAAGGCAGAATGGCATTAAATATACTGATCCCAAGGATATTGCCAATATTCTGGCAGATCAATTCAGTGCCAACTTCACCCCCCTCTCACCCCCTAAATGGCCAATCTCAATACCAGAAGATTGCCAAATTCTGGTAATAATGGCCACAAAGGTAAAAATCGCACTCTCCAAAGCTAAGAATACAGCATCCATGGGACCAGATGACATCCCAAGCTGTGTATTACATGAACTACAAAATGAACTGGCACCTAACCTAAGTGTTATGTTTAATCATAGCCTCACCTCAGGCTTCATGCCCAATGAATGATGCACAGCTACAGTTATACCACTCCACAAGGGGGGATCCACCTTGGATCCCGGGAACTACCACCCCATCAGTCTGACAAGCCTGATCTACAAGGCCATGGAATGTATTATCATGGAACTTATAAACAAAGACATTGGCAACCTTCAAACACTGGACTTCACCCAGTTTGGGTTCATGAAGGGCCGATCTTGTCTCCTGAACCTAATTGACTTCTTCAAATCAGTCTCTAAAGCCGTGGATGAGGGTAAGGCGGTCCACACAGCCTATCCTGACCTTGCCAAGGCCTTTGACACCATCCCCCACTCTGGAATCATAGACAGACTTACTAAGCTGGGCATTAATCCCTATGTCACTCGATGGGTTGCCAACTGGCTTACTGACAGAACCCACACTGTAAAAGTAGCCAACTCCAAATCCAGCTCCAGACAAGTGACAAGTGGAGTACCTCAGGGTTCAGTCCTGGGACGCTCTTGTTTGGCATCTACTTCTCTGAAGTACAGGCCAACACTAAGGGTACTCTGGCTAACAAAGTTTGCAGATGACTGCAAACTGGGAGCCATTACTGAATCCCCAAATGATGTGGATACTCTACAAAAGGGCCTTACAGAAAGAGATGCTTGGTGCCAGAGCCATGGGCTCAGGCTCAATGCTAAGAAATGTATAATTATCCCTTTTGGGAAAAAACATGTACCCATGATTTACCACATAGGTGGCAGTACACTAAACACTGAAAGTGTGATAAGAGACTTAGGGACACAGGTGGATAGTGGTCTCACCTTCGATAACCACATCGCCACAACAGTCAGGAAATCCTTCTATGTGGCACACCTCATCACTAAGGGCTTTTCATCCAGGAAAAAGGAGGTCATTGTCCCACTGTACTCATCCCTCATTAGACCCATTATAGAATACAACGCCCCGTTTGGTATGTACCTCTCATGACATCTGCAATGACTAGAAAGGCCGCAGAAATACCTCACTAAAAGAATCACAGGCCTAAAGCAGATGCCCTACGCTGACCGCCTTAAAAAATTCCAGCTATACTCTGTTGCATATCATCTACTCAGAGGAGATCTCTGCCTAACATACCAGGCCATGTCAAACCCAGAGCTGTTGGACATGCTACACTTAAAGAAATCCCAATCCCTCAGAGCCACATGCTCCAGGGATCTAAACCTTGTCATCACAATAAACAAAACATACTAGAAGGATAGGTTCTTGATCCAGAGACTCCCCAGACTCTGGAATAGACTGCCCATACGTGTCAAGCAGAGCACCTTTTTGGCCCTCTTCAAAAGGAATCTTGACGATTGGATGGGAGAAAGGAAATTCACCCCGGGGATCACATCAGTCACCCTGCTAGACAGGGGTCCAGGGAAGTAAATAGTGTGGAAAGAAATAGCCAGGAAATTGTTATGGCTAGGCTTGTATAGGCCCTAGGGCCGATAGCTTAGTACCACCCTATGAACCTATAGATCAATAAATTGTCATCAAATGGGCTAAATGTCAATATTCAGAATATTGATGTAGTAATGTCGAAACACACAATACTGACACATTGTACAAATGTTCTGAGGATTACCCCATAGCAGGCTAAATCAATAGCAAGTGTTTTTGCAGGAGGGCAAGCCCCCCACAACCCCATATCCTCTGCTAATTATATGTACTAACTCTGAGATTGCAAAATCTATAGAGAAAGGGAATATCTCCCTACCCAGAAATTGTTGATCTCTTGCACATGTTGACCATCTGTTTCTGTTGACCAAACAGATGTTGATATTGTATCCATTCAATTGGAAATTATATTCCCATACTCCTATACATGTGTGGCTCATGAAATACTGGACATTTACAACAGTGAAAATTTAAAACAGTGAACGTTTAAGAGCGAATCAACGCCTTTTCTATGTTTTTGCAGAGGGGCTTTGTCCCCCTCCATCCCCCACCACTAGATATTAAATATACCAATTCCGAGATCATTCCACAGTGGAGAAAAGGTACATTTTCAGATCCCCACTGTACTGTGACCTCCTTATTCACACACACACACCTGTTCTGAACACAAAACACCTACACAAATCCAACAAACACACTACCCTCCTACTCATTCCCCCCACCACTTTAACTACCACTACCACCAAAAATCTATTCCAAAAATAAAAGCATCCTTACCTGTTTCTAACAAACTTAAATCATCATCATCTTCTTTTGGCTGTTCCCATTAGGGGTAGCCACAGTGGATCATCTGTTTCCATTTCTTCCTGTCCTCTGCATCCTGCTCTGTCACACACCTCACCTGCATGTCCTCTCTCACCACATCCATAAATCTTATCTTAGGCCTTCCTCTTTTCATGTTACCTGGTAGCTTCATCCTTAGCATCTTTTTCCCAATATACTCAGTATCCCTCCTCAGCACATGTCCACACCAACGTAATCTTGCCTCTCTGGATTTGTCTCCAAACCTTCCAACCTGGGATGACCCTCTAATATACTTATTCCTAATCCTATCCACCCTCGTCACACCCAGGGAAAATCTTAACATCTTTAACTCTGCCACATCCAGCTCAAACTCCTGCCTTTTTGTCAATGCCACTGTCTCCAACCCATATAACATAGCTGGTCTCACTACCCTCTTGTAGACCTTCCTTTTCACTCTTACCGATACTCGTCTGTCACAAATCACTCCTGACACTCTTCTCCACCCACTCCATCCTGCCTGTACTCTCTTCTTCACCTCTCTTCCACACTCACCATTACTCTGAACTATTGACCCCAAGTATTTAAACTCATCCACCTTTGCCACCTTTACTCCCTGCATCCTCACAATTCCTCTATCCTCCCTCTCATTCACACACATATATTCTGTCTTAGTCCAGATGACCTTCATTCCTTTTCTCTCTAGAGCATATCTCCATCTCTCCAGGGTCTCCTCCACCTGTTCCCTACTCGCCCTACAGATCACAATGTCATCTGCAAACATCATAGTCCATGGAGAGTCCTGCCTGATCTCGTCTGTCAACCTGTCCATCACCATTGCAAATAAGAAAGGGCTCAGAGCTGATCCTTGATGTAATCTCACCTTCACCTTAAACACATCTGTCATTCCCACCGCAGACCTCACCGCTGTCACACTACCCTCATACATATCCTGTACCACTCTTACATATTTCTCTGACACTCCAGACTTCCTCATACAATACCACAACTCCTCTCTAGGCACCCTGTCATATGCTTTCTCTAAGTCTACAAAAACACAATGCAACTCCTTATGACCTTCTCTGTACTTCTCCATCAACACTCTCAGAGCAAACATCGCATCTGTAGTGCTCTTTCCCGGCATGAAACCATACTGCTGATCACTAATCATCATGTCCCTTCTTAACCTAGCTTCCACTACTATTTCCCATAACTTCATGCAGTGACTGATCAATTTAATCCCTCTGTAGTTACTACAGCTCTGCACATCACCCTTATTCTTAAAAATCGGTACCAAAACACTTTTTATCCAATCCTCAGGCATCCTCTCACTTTTCAAGATTTCATTAAACAATCTGGTTAGAAACTCCACTGCCATTTCACCTAAACACCTCCATGCTTCCACAGGTGTGTCTTCTGGACCAACAGCCTTTCCATTCCTCATCCTATTCATAGCTATCCTTACTTCTTCCTTGCTAATCCATTTCACTTCATGATTCACTATCCCCACATCATCCAACCTTCTATCCCTCTCATTCTCTTCATTCATCAATCCCTCAAAGTACTCTTTCCATCTGCTCAACACACTCTCCTCGCTTGTGAGTACATTTCCCTCATTATCCTTTATCACCCTTACCTACTGCACATCTTTCCTAGCTCTGTCCCCCTGTCTAGCCAGTCGGTACAGGTCCTTTTCTCCCTCCTTAGTGTCCAACCTTTCATACAACTCTTCATACACCTTATTCTTAGCCTTCACCACCTCTCTCTTTGCCATGCACCTCATCTCCTTATACTCCTGTCTACTTTCTTCATCTCTCTGACAATCTCACTTCTTCTTTGCCATCCTCTTTCTCTGTATACTCCCCTGTACTTCCTCATTCCACCACCATGTCTCCTTGTCCTCCTTCCTCTTTCCAGATGTCACACCAAGCACCTTTCTAGCCATCTCCCTTACTAA